>NC_088866.1:21106199-21406199 GCF_032884065.1 Artemia franciscana
AGAGCGGAGCACTGAGGAGGGAAAAGCCCCTATAATATAAAGAATGATTTCTGTCTGTTTTAAGGTTTAATGTCAATCCTTACATTTAGTTAAAAAAAAATGTTTTTTCATTAATTTCTGACTGTTTTTTGAACTAATGCAGGTTTTTTTTTTGTTCACCGTACATGAATAATTAAAACAAAATTTGTATGTTAATTTAATTTTTTGGCTAAATGGCTTTCCCAAAATCCTGAATGGACGATTTTGAGAAAAAGCGGGTGGGGGAGGGAGCCTAGTTTCCCTCCAATATTTTTGGTTACTGAAAAAGGCCACCAGAACTTTTAATTTTATTTACGAGTGCTTTTATTAGTAATCAAAATGCGTAAGTTACGAATTAACTAACGTAACGAACTTGTATATTCGTTTATTTTTATTATGAATATGAGGGGGTTCGCCTCCTCGTCAATATCTTGCTCTTTACGCTGAAGTTCAAATTTTGTTCCAATTCCTTAGGAACAATCCCTGAATCACAAAAGCCGTTTAATAAGAATAAATAGCTCTTTTGAAATTACTAAAAATACTTTAGAATAATTCACCTTACTTTCAGTTGAGAAAACTTTTTTTTATTTAATTTCTGATTGTTTTTTTTTAAATAATGCTCTAAAATCCAGGATCCTCTTCATGGAAATTCTCTTCCCCCATGAAAAATTCCTCCATGGAGGGATCAACCGACGTAACCTCTTCCCCACATCCCCTCACTAGATAAAACCCCTGTGAAAACATCTGTATACTTCCCAATAACCAATACAATGTAAGCAACGGGCAAAGTTCACAACTTGCAGCCCTTGCCCTGGGACTGTGGTGGATTAAGTTGTCCACAAAGACATGGTTATTATATTTTTCGACTATGCTGAACAAAATGGCTATCTCGAAATTTTGGGAAAAATCGAGCGTCGGAGCGGGTCGAGTTGCAGTCCAATTTTTTTTCTTTTAAAAGGCACTAGAGCTTTTAATTTCCGTTCGAATGAGCCCTTTTGCGAGATTCACTGGGTCGATACGATCACCCCTGGGGAAAAAAAACAACCACACATCCGTGATCTTTCTTCTGGCAAAAAAAAACAACAAAATTCCACATTTTTGCAGATAGGAGCTTGAAACCTTTATAGTAGAATTCTCTGACACACTGAGTCTGATGGTGTGACTTTCATTAAGATATATGACTTTGGGGAGGGGGGGGGGGTGTTTCTCCTTATTTTCAAAAACAAGGCAATATTTTCTCAGGCTCGTAACTTTTGATGGGTAAGACTTAACTTAATGAAACTTGTATATTTAAAAATCGCATATAAAAAATCAATTCTTTTGATGTATCTATTGGTATCGAAATTCCGTTTTTCAGAGTTTCAGTGACTATTGAGCTGGGTAGCTATTTCCTTAAAGTTTGTTACCACGAACGGTTTGAAAAACTAAAACCTTCGTATAGATCAGGGGTCTCCAAACTTTTCAATGTAAAGGCCATATTATATATTTCCCATATTTATGTGGGCCGAAGGGATAAAAAATGAGAGACAAAAAAAAAAAAAAAAATCAGTGCCAGTAATTTAATTTCCCCAAATGTTTGCGTATAAACACACAAAAATTAAAACATATCTTGTTGGGAAAAATCAGGGTAAACTAAATAGACCCATGCCTTTAGTTTTATGCGACAAAATTAGTGAGACGAATGATACTGTCATTTTGACTTTAAAATTTCATTAAAATCAGGTTCCAGATTAGATGAGCCAATTGTAAGAATAGACTTCAAATGATCATCAGACAAATTTGCTCGATAGTTAGATTTCACATACTTCATTTTGGAAAATGTCTGTTCGCACAAGTATGTTGTACCAAAAATGGACACAAAACTACAAGCCAACTTTATCAAATTTGGAAACGGATCTGGCTGCAGACATTTATAAAATTCAGTCAGATTTCCTTCTCTATACTTATCTTTCAGTCTGTCATCTGCCTGGAGATCAATAGTTTCCGTTTGAAATAGAGTTGGAAGATTTTCAGCATTGTAGTCAAATGGATTATGAAAGAGCCTGATTTCATTTTCTTTGGCATCACGGTCAGCAAATTGCTCCTGAAACTTCTGTTTCAAATCTGAAATTTTTCGCAACATGGAAAATGAGCAAAATTCTTAACTTTCACCTGGCCTTCAAGTAGCGCAAGTTTTGCTCTGAACATGAAGAAAGTAGTCCCTGATCAAATTTGTTTTGCCTTGCAATTTCAGATTCAAGCGATTCATAAGACCTGTCATATCTGCAAAAAAAATGCCAATTTCCAAATCCATTCACAATCTGATAATATCAACTGATTGGTTGTAATGCACAATACATACCTACCAGTACTAGTATCTGTGATTCACACAATCAAGAGAGGGAAACTGACTCGGGTTTAGCCGCCTGAGCGCCACCAGTCAACCGCCCCAGCTTTGAATAATTATGCAATACCAGTCGTACGATAATTTTTTTTCAAGGCCACCACACGGGGAATGGTTTGGCGGGCCAGATAAAATTATGTGGCGGGCCGGATGTGGCCCGTGGGCCATAGTTTGGAGACCCCTGGATAGATGAATGCCTAATCTGTCAAAAAAAGAAAAATTAACAGTCGCCTTAACGCGTCACAAACTAACTCGTAACTTTTTATTTTTAATTAAACTAATTATCTTTGGAAAACTTTCAAGTTTTTTTAATAGACAAAATTTTGAACTAAATTATTTAAATTTCACTTACAAGTAATTTACAGAGACAAAACCATAAATTAAAACTTTTGTTTGTAATACCGTAATCTGTTACTCAACTTAAAATATTAAAATTTTGAATGCTAAAACCGCGCATGTTAATAATTTAATTGACATGTTAATTATCATAACACTCCGAAAGTGAATAAGACCCGATCATAGAAAACTTAAGGCCGTGATAAAGTGAATTTGAAAACACTGAAGTTCAAAATAGTTAGGGTAGGAAGTAAGAGTGACCTTCCGTCTCTCAATTCTCTAAAGACCATCGATTGTCAAAAACAGGAAAATATATCGAAAAATTGTTGCAATCATTTTACAGGTTATTGTCTTCTGCTCATGATAGTACCGATTTTGTCCTAAAAGCAATATCCTTAATAGAGTACACTTGTGAAAAAGAGCGAGACATTTTCTAGGTTTTCTAAGCAATTAGAGGAAAAAGAGCAAAATCCTAGCAAACATTTTATAGCATTTTCAAGAAGCTACGGCATGATATTAAAAGCGGTATCTTCCGCCAATGAATACTTGAGTACTTTTTAAATGTAAATTTTCGTTTTTAACATGAGATTTTCAAATTCCATCAGTTCAGTTAATCACGACCTTAAGTTTAGTAAAAGTGAAAAACCAGTTGAATTATTAATCGAATAAACAACCGACTCTTACGATGAACTCAGGTCATCTGGCCTCTCAGATGGGGCGGATTAAGGCCGGAGTGTATGACTACCGAAAATTAGCTATATAGAAAAGATCTTACTGTCAAACAGTTCGTGGTAACGAACTGAACTTGTTTTTTACGATTGGTAACGAAATTACCTTGTTTTCCTTTAAATTTAAGACAAAAGGGGGTCGGTACGAATACATACCGGTTTAGTAGGTGGTCTTCAACTAGACTCAGCAAAATTTAAATAGTAGGGGTTCAAGCTGTCACCTGATTTAATTAAAAAAATTTTTAAATCTGAAAGTAAGGAGCGAAACTAAAACTTCAAACGAAAGGAATTACTCTGTATATGAAAGTGGCTGTTCCCTTCTCAACAGCCCGCTCTTTACGCTAAAATTTTTATTTTTTCTCTCAACTGTACTTTTTAAGACAGTAAATAACTTTAGCGCAAAGAGCGGGCCGTTGAGGAGGGAACAGCCCTTTCATATACGGAGTAATTTCTATTCGTTTTAAGTTTTAATATCACTCCTTACTTTTAGTTAAAAAACTTGTCTTTATTTATTTAATTTCTGAACATTTAAGAATTAATGCATGTTTTGATTTTGGCTCTCCGCACATGAACAATTAAAACGAAATTTTTATTTTTTTTTCCTAAATGGCTTTCTCTTAGTTTTGATTGGACGATTTTGTGAAAAAAGGGGTGGGAGAGGAGGCCTAGCTGCCCTCCAATCTCTTCTTTACTTAAAAAGGCAATTAGAACTTTTAACTTTTTACAAACGTTTTTATTAGTAAAAAATATACGTAACTTAAAAATTAACATACGTGATGAACTTCTAAATTCGTTTATTTTTATTACGTATATGAGAAGGTTTGCCCCCTTGTTCATACCTCGCTCTTTACACTAAAGCTTAAATTTTGTCCCATTTTTTTAAGAAATGACCCATGAATCACAAATGCTGTAGAATAAATAGTTGAACTTACTAAAAATAATTTAGCGCAAAGAGCGAGGTATTTAGGAGGAGATGAACCCCTAAAATCCGTAATAATTTCTGTTCGTTTGAAGTTTTGATGCTGCTCCTTACTTTCAGTTGAAAAAAACTTTTTCATATTAATTTTTTCATTTGTTTTTTTTAAATAACGCTAGAAAATCATGTGTCCCCTTCATGGAAATTCCCTTTCCCCATGACAAATTCCTCCATTGAAAGATCCTCCCACATAACCCCTTCCCCTCAAAACATTCCAACCAAAAAAAATCCCCTGAAAACATCTGTACACTTCCCAATAACCATTACTATATGTAAACACTAGTCAAAGTTTGTACCTTGCAGCCCCTCCCCCGGGGACGGTGAGGGAGTTATTCGTCCCCAAAGACATAGTTATAGGGTTGTTTGACTATGCTAAGCAAAATGACTATCTCAAAATTTCGATCCGGTGACTGTGGGAAAAAATGAGAGTGGGAGGGGGCCTAGGTGCCCTCAATTTTTTGTTCACTTACAAAGGGCACTAGAACTTTTACTTTCCATTGGAATAAGCCCACCCAGGCCATTGTAGAGCCACTCGTTTGATACGATCACCCCTGAGAAAAACAAAAAAGAAAAACAAAAAGAACAACAAATAAACACGCATCCGTCATCGGTCGGCAAAAAATGGCAAAAAATATGAAATTCCACAATTTTTTTAGATAGGAGCTTGAAACTTCTACACTAGGGTTCTCTAATAAGCTCATGCGATGGTGTGATTTTTGTTAAGATTCTATGACTCTCAGAGGGTGTTTCCCCCTATTTTCCAAAATAAGGCAAATTTTCTCAGGCTCGTAACTTTTGATTTGTTAGACTAAGTTTTATGAAACTTATATATATAAAATTGGCATAAGAATTTGATTCGTTTGATGTATCTATATGCATGAAAGTTCCGTTTTTATGGCACTTGGTATTAACCAAGTGACATATAGCGATCGCGAATTCTGTCGGTCTGTCGGTCTGTCTGTCCCGGTTTTGCTACTTTAGGCACTTCCAGGTAAGCTAGGACGATGAAATTTTGCAGGCGAATCAGAGACCGGACCAGATTAAATTAAAAATAGTCGTTTTTACGAATTGATCATTTGGGGAGAGTGGGGGGTCGGTTAATTCGGAAAAATAGTAAAAATGAAGTATTTTTAACTTACGAACGGGTGATGGGATCTTAATGAAATTTGACGTTTGGAAGGATATCGTGTCTCAGAGCTCTTATTTTAAATCCCAACCAGATCTGGTGACATTTGGGGGAGTTGGGGTGGAACCTAAATCTTGGAAAACGCTTAGAATGAAGGGATCGGGATGAAACTTGGTGGGAAAAATAAGCAGAAGTCCTAGATACGTGATTGACATAACCGGAACGGATCTGCTCTGTTTGGGAGAGTTGGGGGGGGGGGCTAATTCTGAAAATTAGAACAATGAGGTATTTTTAACTTACGAAGGAGTGATCGGATCTTAATGAAATTTCATGTTTATAAGGACCTCGAAACTCAGATTTCTAATTTTGAATCCTGACCGGATCCAGTGCCATCAGGGGGAAATTTTGGAAAAAGCTTAAAACGGAGAGGTCAGGATGAAACTTGATGGAAAAAAAATACAAGTCCAAGTTAGGTGACACCATAAACGGACCGGATCCACTCTCTTTGGTGGAGTTGGGGGGGGGGGGGGAAATTAGAAACAAATTGAAAAATTGAGGTATTTGTAACTTACGAACGGGTGATCAGATCTTAATGAAATTTCATATATAGAAGAATCTTATGTCTCAGATGCTCCAATTTCAATTCGAATCGGATCCAGGGACATAGTGGGTTGGAGGGGGGAAAAAGAAATCTTGGAAACCGGAAATCTTGGAAAACCCTTAGAGTGGAGAGATCGGGATGAAACTTGATGGGAAGAATAAGCACAAGTTATAGATACGAGATTGATATAATTGGTATGGATCCGTTCTCTTTGAGGGAGCTGGGGGTTGTTAATTTGGAAAAATCAGAAAAATTGAGGTATTTTTACTTAAAAACGGGTGACTGGATCTTAATGAAATTTAATATTTAGAAGGAACTCATGTCTCAGAGCTCAGATCTTTTGACATTGGGGGGAGTTGGAGGGGGAAACACTTATAAATGTCGTAGATACGTGATTGACGTAACCGGACTGGATCCGCTCTCTTTGGGGAAGTTAGGAGGTGGGGTTCAGTGCTTTGGCGAGTTTGGCGAGTTTGGTGCTTCTGGACGTGCTAGGACGATGAAAATTGGTAGGCGTGTCAGGGAGCTGCACAAATTGACTTGATAAAGTCGTTTTCCGCGATTCGACCATTTGGGTGGCTGAAGGGAGAGGAAAAATTAGAAAAATCGAGGTATTTTTAATTTACGAGTGGGTGATCGGATCTTAATGAATTTTGATATTTAGAAGGACCTCGTGACTCAGAGATCTTATTTTAAATCCTGTCCGGCATTAAGCCTCTGATTTTCCTTTTAAAGCAATATTTAGATTCTTGGAATTTTGCTAGAGCTCATATCATATGAGCTCTTGGCTCTTGGCACTTTCGGCTTCGTCACAAGTGTCATATGAGCTCTTAGCTCTTGTTTAGAGTTTTCTTTTACTATTGAGCCGGGTCGCTCCTTATTACACCTTCGTTACCATGATCTATCTGACAGACAAAATTGCAAAAAAAAGGTAAAAAGTGGACAGATAAGAAGAATTATGACTCATTCTCAGCATTAGCCTGTAGTCAAGCTGAGGGAGGAGTAAATTAAAAAAAAAGAATCAATTAAAAAAAAACACGAGGACAATTAATAAAATATCGACAAGAAAGAATACGCTTATTTAGGGTGAATTATTTGACAATATATATATATTATGCAATTTTTTGATTGTTTGTACAGGATTTGTCATAGGGAATAGGAAAAATATTCTAACGTGGTTGCATCCCAAAAGAGTAAGGGTCTAAATGTGAAATTTATGTGGATGGTGAGGGGTATTTCGAACTAAATCGAAGACCACTGTGTCCATCCTGGTAATATGGAAGGAAGAGTAAAATTTTAGAAATAATCATTCAGCGAAAAAATGTCAAGATAAATTATAAAATATTGAAAATAAGGAATACAGTTATTTTGTGGCAAATTATTTAACAATTTAAAAATTACGCCAGTTTCGATTGTTTACACACAGGATTGATCATTGAGAAAGGATGGGAATTTTTCAACCCAGTTATGTTCCAAAGAGTAAGGGTGTCAATGTGAAACTTTCGTAAATACTGAGTGGTATTTTTAACTAAATAAATGGACGCCTTGTGCAAATAGTTTCTATGAAAGATGTGGATGTAATATTTTAGGAATAGCTGAAGGTTTTAACTTATAACTTTAAGGCCCCCTACTGCTGCTACTTCTTCAACGGCTGTGACCTTTCATTAATTTGACTACAACTACTTGTGACTGTGACCACTTCGAATTGTGTTACGAGAGCAACACTTTGATTTTTTCGTGGTTTTTATGGCACTTGGTATTTACCAAGTGCCATATAGCTGATTGCAAATTCTGTCGGTCTGTCTGTCTCTCGTTCTGTTGGTCCCGATTTTGCCAGTTTAGCCACTTTCAGATAAGCTAGGACGATGAAATTTGGCAGGCGTATCAGGGACCACACCAAATTAAGTTAGAAATAGTCTTTTCCCCGATTCGACCATCTGGGAGAGGAGGAGTGGGGGACGGTTGATTTGGAAAAATTAGAAAAATGAGGTATTTTTAACTTACGAATGGTTGACCGGATCTTATTACAATTTGATTTTTAGAAGAATATCGTGACTCAGAGCTCTTATTTCATATCTCGACTGGATCCGGTGACATTGGAGGGAGTTGGAGGGGGAAACATAAAATCCTGGAAAACACTTAAGAGTGGAGGGATCGAGATGTAACTTGGTGGTAAAGATAATCACAAGTCCTAGACACATGATTGACATAACTGGAACAGATACACTCTCTTTGGGGGAGTTGGGGGAGAGGGTTAATTCTGAAAATCAGAAAAATGAGGTATTTTTAACTCTGGAAGGAGTGATCGGATCTTAATGAAATTTTATATTTAGAAGGACCTCGTAACTCAGTTGTCTTATTTTAATTCTAATCGAATCCAGTGTCATTGAGGGGAGTTGGGGGAGGGTACTGAACATCTTGGAAAACGCTTAGAGTGGAGAGATCAGGATGAAACTTGGTGGGAAGAATAAGCACAAGTCCAAGATACGTGACTGACATAAGCGGATAGATCCGCCCTCTTTGGGATAGTTGGGGGGAGGGGTAATTTGGAAAATTATATAAATTGAGGTACTTGTAACTTTCGAACAGGTGATCAGATCTAAATTAAATTTGGATATTAGAAGTATCTTGTGCTTCAGAGCTCTTATTTTAAATCCTGACCAGATCCGATGACATTGGGGGAGTTGAAGGAGGAAACTGGAAATCTTGGAAAACGTGAAAATTGAGATATCTTTATCTTACAAATTGGTTGTCGGATTTTGATGAAACTTGATATATAGAAGATCTTATGTCTCAGATGCTCTGTTTTAAATTTGAATCGGATCCGAGTACAAAGGGGTTTGTAGGGGGGAAACAGAAATTTTGGAAACCGGAAATCTTGAAAAAGGCTTAGAGTGGAGAGATCGGGATGAAACTTGATGGGAAGAGTAAGGACAAGTTCTAGATACGTTATTGACATTATTGGAACGGGTACACTCTCTTTGGGGGAATTGGGGGGATTTCCAGTACTTTGGCGAGTTCGGTGCTTCTGGAATTGCTAGGACGATGAAAATTGGTAGGCGTGTCAGAGACCCGCAAAAATTGACTTCATACCAGTCCTTTCCCCGATTCGACCATCTGGGGAGCTGGAGGGAGAGGAAAAATTGAAAAAGATTAGGTGTTTTTAACTTATGAATGGGTGAACGGATCTTAATAAAATTTGATATTTAGAAGGACCTCGTGTCTCAGAGCTCTTATTTTGAATCCCGACCGGCATTAAGCCTCTGATTTTCCTTTTAAATCAATCTATTGATTCTTAGAATTTTGCTGGATCTCATGCCGTAAAAGCTCTTGGCTCTTAGCTCTTCCAACCTCGTCAAGTGCCATATGAGCTCTTAGCTGTCGCTTTTTTTCTAGCACCCCGATTTCAGCTTATTCCTAGAAAGTGGCAAGGGTCTAGCCTCTACAGTTTTCACGCAAAGTGTGGACCTTTGGTCGGATTGATGAAAATGACTTTGCATTTTGGAAAGCTTCGTAGAACTTTTGCCTGGGGCCAAAAATATATTGTTTCTACCCATTTCTGTTCGTGATTTCAGCTGAGTTTATCATCCGGTTTTTCGTACTTGGGATTGCGTAGAGAAATAGCCTCTTAAACTTTAAAAGTTCTCTCATTGACAAAGTAATTAGAGTTTATTCTTGGCTTCTTTCTAAGTGAATGACCTTAGAAACTTGGCCTACTGCATAAAAGTCTCCTTATGAACTAACACTAATAGATTTTTTTTGACGGCAGTCGATAGCTCTTGATGAGATGATCAAAGTGTACGTCATCCATTTTTCAGTAGAAAAAATCCTTCATGAGATATATCAGTTTGAAAGTTTAAAGGGGTTGACAACTTCAGAAGTAAGTTGGTATCGGCCAATTTTTGAAACCAAAAATAGGCCGATACCAATTTTGAGACATATAGGGGATTTTTAAGCAACAGTTGGCTGTTAGCTCACAATCATCTTTGGCAATGAGGGGTTAACAACTTTTGCTAGTTGGTGTAACTATTATTTGTTTCCGTTGCATTTGACGGTAAGACCAATTTGGTTCCAGTGGTAATACATGTAGGAGACTTGTACGTAATAATCGGTTGTTAGGCTACAATCATCTTCAGTGATGAGGGGTTTACAGCCTCTACTAGTTGCAATGAGGGATGTGTAACTTTTGTGAGATGGTGTACCTCGTATTTATTTTAAGATTCTTACGGATTAACAACTTCACCATTTAATCGGACCGGAGAAACAAAACCAAAGTGCTGCTCTCACAAAACTTACTCGGAGAAGCCGAACAAAGGTTGTCGCAACACCTTACGTTGCCCATGTAACGGGGATCTAAATTCAAAAAAATTCTAAAGAGGGTTAATTGAATTGTGGTAAAAGAATTTATTTTGGTACACAAAAACTGAACACAGTGAGTGGAAAGAATTACCGAAACCTATGGAATAAAGAGAACAGAAATGAATACGTATAAAAGAGGGGTTGCTCTTCCTTAACACCTCGCTCTTTAGGCTAAATTTTTTAGTACTTGGAAATAAAGCTTCTTATTGTTTTAATTAAGCGAACATGGTGTTTCAGAAGTCGTTCTTAAAGACTTAGGACAGAATTCTAGCTTCAGAATAAAGAGCGGGTGTTGAGGAAGAGTAAGCCCCGTCGTATACGGAATAATTTCTGTTCGTTTTAAGTTTTAATGTTACTCCTCACTCTCAGTTGAAAAACTTGTTTTTTTTATTTAACTTCTGATTGTTTTTTAAATAATGAGGAAATCTGGCTACATCTCCACGGCAAAATACCTGCTCGCCACGGATTTATTCTCTAGACAATTCACTCGTGGCGAAATTCCACCCCGTACAATTACCCGTAACATATCCACGCGTAAAATTGAGTCGGCAAAGAGGAATCAAGACAATTGTATAGGAATTCTGACAAATTCCCCCAGTGTAAAAATTTTACTTCTGGAAACTTCCCTCCTCATGGAAAATTATCCCTGCAGAAACTACCACTAGCAAAAAATTTGCCCCCCCCCCAACCAAAAAATATTTACATACTTCCCAATAACAAATACTATACGTGAACAACGGGCAAGTTTTGTAACTTAAAAGCCTTTCCCCATGGACTGAGGGAGGGGAGAGGGTCATGATATCTCTAACGGCATAGCTATTTCACCTTTCAACTATGCTGAACAAAATGACTATCTAAAAATATTGATCGCACAATTTTGAGAAATCAAGGTGGGTGGAGGGGTCCTAGTTGCCTTCCAATTTTTGATCAGTTGAACAAAGCACTTGAGCTTTTAATTTCCCTTCGAATAAGCCTTCTCCTGATATTTTAGGAGCACTAGCTAAATACAATTACCATTGAGGAAAAAAACAAAAACTAAAAAGAATAATAATAATAAACCCGCATCCGTTATCTTTCTTCTGGGAAAAAAAAATTACAAAATTCCACATTTCTGCAGATAGGAACTTGAAACCTCTACATTAGGGTTCTCTGATACGCTGAATCTGATGGTGTGACTTTCATTAAGAGTCTATGACTTTCAGAGGGTGTTTTTCCCTTTTTTCAAAAATAAGGCTAATTTTCTCTGGTTAGTAACCTTTAATTGGTAAGACTAAATTAAAAAAAAAAACTTATACATTTGAAATTGGCATAGAGATTTGACTCTTTTGCTATATATGTTGGTATCTAACTTCCGTTTTTTAGAATTTCGGTTGTTCTAAAAAACTTAATATTTCTCAATATTAAGTATCTAACCCAATATTAATTATATGAGGGGTACTGTCCCCTCCTGAATACCTTGCTCTTTACTTAAGTTTTTCTGAACTTTTAAAAGAAGCTCATCATTCTAATTAAACGGCCGCTGTGTTTCAGGAGTTGTTTTTTAAAAATCAGGACCAAAGTCAGACTTTAGCGTAAAGAGCAAGGTATTGAGAAGGGGACAGTCCTCCTCATATAATTAATCATTTTTCTTCGTTTTAAGTTTTGATGTTGATCCTTATTTTCAGTTGAAAAAACTTTTTTTTTGTTTAATTTTTGATCATTTTTAAATAATGCCGGGAAATCCGGCTCCCCCTCCACGAAAATTCCTTGTCCCCTTGGATAATATCACCATTAAAAGTAATTCCCACGTAAAATTCTCGTCTCCCATTAGGAAAAATCCTCCCAGACAATTCATTCTAGCTGAAATGTCACCCCGAAAAAAAAATTTTGCGGACGGTTCAAGGTTAAAAATTGGGGCAATATCCTCTCTAAGCCCTTGTAGGGCTTAAAGAGGGAGGATCTGAATAGATTGGGATGGAGAAAGAGCATGCCTAGCTGTGTTGGCCTCAATCAGCTTGGTCCTGTAACGAGTTGTTAGTTGTAGTAGTAGTATTTTGTCTATGCTGAATTGAGTGAGATTATAGTGCGATATTGGATAAGATCTAATTTATTTAACAAATGCAAAAACAAATAGACCGAAAGGGGAACATATCCAACAGAAACTCAAGTCGTAAGCGAAGGTCTAACTTACACTAGACAAATTTTCGTGTGAATTGAAAGTCAAAATAAGAAAACTGGCAAAGAAGTAGAAAAAATTAGACTGAAACAACTTTTATAGAAGTCGGACAAAGAAGGCGATCCCTGTGTGTGGTGAAACCCAAACACCATCGAACAAAAAAAAACTAACTAGATTATTCAGTAATCAAAGAAAAAAATATTTTCCATTAATTATACTATGTCTTTTAAAGAGATTGGTCATTTCAACTTTTAAAATTGCTATTTAACTTAAGTTTTTTTGCTGTGAAAGGTATTTGAAATATAAGTAAAAAATCTAATCCTTTTATAACCCATTGAAAGTGTATTCTTATGTTCCAAAGCTAACCGAAGGAGCAGCTGAATTCAGCCGATGAGATGTCACGAACAGACTCACCATGTAAGGTATGAACCGTAGAAACGCTCCTTGTGCAGAAGAGGCCTTACTTCACAACAGATACCTCTAGCCCAAGGAAAAAAGTAACCTGACAAATCTCAAAAAATAAGTCGACTAAAAGATAAAACAAAAACCGTTACTTGTATGATAAACCCGTACCTAATATTCTTCTAATATGTTTCTCTGACGCTCAATACTAATGAAATATACCAAATTAAGATATAAATATAATACTTTAGAAACAAAATTTGGCTTTATAACTGCATATTAGGGGGGGGGGGGTAATTATAGCGGGTCTGTATGCCTAATGTGTTAGATGCAATTGTTCCGCATGTTATGTAGTAAAAATTACTTTCTAAATTCACACTGGTCAAATACTTTATTCACCCCAAAATGTGCAATTATATGGCCTAAATTATATATTTTCAATCTATTTTGTCACTTTGCTTTGTCTTGTCTCACGCTAAGCTGAAAGAAACTAACGAAAAAAAACCAGTTCTATAACGTCAATGAATGAACAACTTGAGCGGTAGGGGGTTTAAAATACGATAACCTAAACACCTATAGCTCATATTTACTAAAGTTCCATCTTTAATTGGTTTTGAACCGTCAAAAATGATCAATTTAGCATTAACGGTCATGTAAGAAGTTAAAAAAAATGTGTTGAAAACGGGTCGAAGAAGCGACTAATTAAAAAGGAAAAACAAACTTAAAAAGTTTTAACTTAACATATTTTTCTATAAAATAGTAGACTGTATGTCAATTTCAGCCAATCATGGTTGCAGTGTAGCTGCAACTTAGCAAGAGCAAACTACAGCCCACAGTAGTCAAAAGATGAAAAATACGTCTTGAACAGACTGACTAATGAGAAAAGATTTGTATCGGTATCACTGATGTTTCTCTTTTTTTTCTTATCTTGCAGGGCTAGTGGCTTATCAGAAAATCGTAGAGAGATGTTAGGTGGCTTATTTAAACTCTATTTCTCTTATCTACGTGCTTTTTATCAATTCTGCCCATCCCAAGTGCCATATAGCACTAAAAACTGCAGTTAACTGCACACTTAACTACAGCTTTATAATAACCCCTCCTGTTTACTCCCCCTACCAGCCCCTTGGTAAGTTTCATTTGTCCGTTGGGAGAATTCGCTCTGAATTCTTTGTCTTTAACACGGTCCTCCGACGTTGAGGCTGTTAAATAATTTTTTGAATATCGAATATTCTTAAGAGAAAAATTTCATAGAATAACGAATAATTGGATTTCCAAGTTCCAAATGACTATTCCTTGACGCAACGCCTTCCCTTCCTTCTATTTAAAAAAGTTAAGCTTCATCAAAGATAGTTCAACACACTCACTCTTAACAATAGAGACTTAAGCAATTAACTCATTACTTTATAATGTGTAATTACAAATATATTTGTTGAATAAGGTTTTGGTGATGTCAGGATCCCCCATAGTCCCTGGGGAAAGGGCTATAAGTTACTCCATTATGGGCCTACAAAATCCAATAAATTAAATTCGATTATCAGCCGCCGTAGTTCAGCTACTAGAGTGTTAAACTTCAATTCAGAATGTCAAGGGTTCAATTATTAATCGGGCATTTTTTTTTTCAATTATGATTTTTTCCTTATTTGTCCGATTATTTATCTGATTATTCATAGTTTTTGTAAACATGGTCAATCATTTTCATTTAAGAGGGAATGTATGTCATCCAGTTTCATCGTTTGTAACTACATTCCAATTAGATCACTAAATCAAAACCCCAATGCGTTGTCACTTAGGGATTAGAGAAGTATAAGCATATGGTGCCGGAGCCACTGAAAATTGTGTATTCAAAGGAGTATTAGCTATTATCAAATTTACTTATTCAAATTATTTACTTATATTTACTATTTAATAGACAGTATAAAAGTACTTGCTATGTATATTGAGAAATCTTGGTACTAAAAACTTTGTCTTGTTTATTATATCCTGGGCACTGATACTGTCAAGCAGAAGATACTGTGACGGTTAGGCCACACAATGCGCAGACCATATGACCATATAAACAAAAGGTGTCTCAAATGTCTGCCACTGCCAGCATGGAAGAAGAGAACAGGGGGCCAAAAGAATATGTGGCATGCAACAATGAAGTTTGATCTGGAACCAATAGGAGGGTTGAGGAAATACGACCGTCATTGGAGTCATCTGTGGCTGGAGATGGTAGAGCTTTCCATTCTCTAGCAAAATCTCCTGTAGAAGAGATATCGTCGTCAGCATGGCACCACGATGAGCATGGATACGGTTTGGACGTGCAACAAGTACAAGTAAATAAGCAAAATATATGGTTCAGGTCTGTGTGGCTTAAATGTCAGTTTCATGTCGCTTGATATTTTACAATTTACTCAGGACATAGAGCCCCCCATATTGATTGACCATTGTATGATTTGTAAAAAAAAAAAAAAAAAAATCACATATCTTTGAGTTCTGTGTAATTTGTTAATATTAAAGCAACGAGACAAAGGTGCTAATGATTTTCTCTCAAATACCATGTTAAATAACTAGGTAAAAGCTTTTCAAAATAGATTAATTGTTTCCCACATACTTCGTAATTATACAAAGTACCTTATGGGATGCTACTTCAATTTTTTTTCATTTTTTTTTGAAGAGCTTACTTCAAAGGCTTCAGAACAGATGTTTCTTGATAACTAATTTGTAAAAAAAAAAAAAACTCTTCAACATCTTCGTTTCTTTTATCAGTGGTGTCATAATTAAGGATTACAAATTAGGAATTTCAACAAATAATAGGAATGAGCCTTAATAAAAAAAGAAAATGAAAAAAAAAAGCACTCCAATTTAAGATTGCATAGTCAGTTGATAAACAGAATAGGTTCGGTCATCAGAAATCACGCATTAAAATCCGAGACATGTCTTAGAACATGTAAAAAAATTCCCGCTCAAAAAAATTCAACTAACATAAAATTTATATTCAATGATGAAAAAAGAAATCACCAGTGCAACAGCACAAACATAGAAATAAACTCTTGATGGACTTTCTCCACATAATCTTCTTGTAATTTTTTTCTATAGCTATCTTTTGTTTGTTGTATTTCTTTTTGTTTGTGTGTGTGTGTGTGAATTTCATTTCTCTTGCATATTTAATGTTGAAATTTGTCATTCCTCTATAGTTCTTTTTTAGTGTGTGTTTGTTTAATTTCTTGTGTTTAATTTCATGTTTTTTTTCTATAGCCACTATTTTTTGTTTTTTGTATGTTTTGAATTTTTTGTATATATTGAACTCTTTTTACTCAAAATTTTAATACTTTTGTAGCGTTTTTGTGGGTAAAAAAGATTTATTATTATAATTATTATTTGCCCAAGGGGGAAGGCCGAGGAGATATTTAGAATATTGGTAATAAAGTCACCTGAGTTGCTTTAGTTTCATTGCCGAAAATGTACGCCAAAAAGTTACAAGGTACAAAAAATTTGGAAGCGTATATGAGTTATACAATCTAGCTATTAGCCGGCGATTAAAAGGAAGTTTCTTAGATACTATGCTACCTTAGGCACTGGACGTCTGGCATTGGAAATGACGGATGAAGAGCTTTCTAGTTGGTTTTAGACAGTAACCGACTGGGAGGCCAAGATATTTCATTTCCGGTTCAGTATCAACCGAGACTCCATCAATATCAAATTTATATCCTTCGGGAACTGGGCCCCAGTTGAATAGTACTACTTCTGACTTTTCAGCGTTAAACTTAAGATTTATTTTTGAATATTTTCGAATCGGAATGGAAAAAAAAAATTATCAAATGCCAGTCCCGTTCGGCTGGGGTTGAGAACATCGTCCGCATAAACAATAAGAGATACATCTATCCCTTCTTAAATACAAAAGGAAACCGCTTGAGGCTGTGCGTCCAGAATACAGTTATTAAACGTGATTGGAGATGTAAGGGCACCAGTGCCCTACTCCACAGTGAACATGCATGAATATCTCGGTAATCATTCCGTCAGGAAGATTCACTATGAGAAACACATTCGACAAACAATGTTCCTGCACTGTATTATTCACCAGCAAGCTTTGTTTGCTAAATATATGAGTATTAGGATTGTTTTGAATCCTGTGGTGAACTTGTTAAATTCAACAAGATCACATGGGCTCAATAGTAGACAGTTCAGAGATATGTTGAAAGATACAGACACAGAATCGCAAGATTTACCATGTTACGCTGCAGTAAGATTGCTAAGTTGTAAGAAAGTTCAGATTCAAGTTTTTGAATTCAAAAAGGAAATACATGACTTCCTAGAAAGTAAAATAAAGTCACAATCAATAAAGTCAGATAAATAAAGTCAATAAAGTCGGATGAAGAGCAGGTATTTAAAATGCCCTTTGTTGCAGACATTAAATTTCTGATCTTTTAAAATTTCCGAAGCTAAAACTAAAAGGAGCTAAAAATTTAGTTTTTGATCTTAACACTCACCTAAATGCGTTCATATCTAAAATCAACTTGTTTTTGGAACAAGTACAGGCTAACAATTTGACGCTCTTTCAGCAGTGCAAAGTCTTTATGGCTGAAGCAACAGCTGAGCTCCCCACTATTTGCATGCGAGACCATCAAAGACCCCCAGGTGCAGTTTTGGGAGCCGTTTTCTGACTTGGATATAATGGTAGAAGAAGTGATGCTATTTCAAAATCTAATTGAAGCAGATATGGCCAGCTGCTTAGGTTAACCACAGCTGGAGATCATTAAGTTGCAAGGAAAATTTCTCCTTGCGGACAAGTTCAAAGAAGGACTTTTGAGCTAGTAATAGTTTTTGCTCAAGGAAGACATTACTAATGTCAAAGCTTTTGCATCACCGAACCTTTAGTATTTTGAACATCAAACTTGAGCACACAGATATTTTCAAAGATGAAGTACGCGACAAACAATTTGAGAACTAACTTGTCTGATGATGAACCTAACCTGGCTTGATGGAAACTTGATTTTAATTTAAAAATCAACAGACTCGATCAGTCCGTTCTCCTTAGGGACAAGTTTAAAGAAGGACATTCGAATTTTTAATAGTTTTGGCTCAAGGAAGACTTTACCAATGTCAAATCATTCGCATAAAAGTACTTTTTAATATTTTGAACATCAAACTTGAGCAAACAAATATTTTCAAGGATGAAATACGAACAAAAAATAATTTGAGAACTAACTTGTCTGATGATGAACCTAACGTGGCTTGATAGTAACTTCATTTTAATTCACCTCTAGTAAAGTCAGACCCCAGATTGCAGTTTGATAGTTAATTTAGTCCTCCAAAAAAATATTTGGAGACCCCTGTTCTAGATAACAGCCTTGGGAGGAAAAACCGATGAGAGATATGTAGCTTTTTCCTAAGTTTATGCAATCGCTTCGACTATGACACAGTGCCGAAAAAAAGTATCATGGAAAGAAGTAGTTGTATTCTTTTTCTTTAACGAGGATGGCCTTCCGTTCATGAACTCCCATTGTATGTTTCAGCCTAGTTATTTTATAGGAAATGACATATTTTCATTTTTACTAAAACGTTTTGAAAGCTAAGGTAGCAAGTACTATACCATTAAACAATTTACTTCGGGTATTATAATCAAATACATGCGAGCTACCGAGAGACGTATGATTGCACTTACGTGAGATTGTTTTACCTGTTTGTTCAGTTGTGAATAAGTTAACAAAAGAAGCACATTAAAGGAAATGTCTTACAGGTAGTTCTTTTTCAATTTAGACCTTTCATATCCGATAAGTGATGTTCTGAAACCTTTATCGGTCGTACTCGGGAATGGGAGGATTCTGGGATAATTTTATACAAATTATTATCTTGGTAATTATGCCGCAAGATTCTCCCTCTCAAGGACACATCCAAGAATATTAGAAATTTATAAAAGTGGAAACAATCATAAAATCCCATAAAGAAAAATAAGCTATGTCATCTAGCGTTTGGTGACTTTGACTCAAAAATTCTACATATTGGTATTTTCATATACTTTGAAATGCAGGGGAGGGTAATGAAAGCTGAATTTTATCCCAAGTTGGTCTGCAAGCTTCAAGTCAACTAGCCTAATTGCCCTTGGTTTACCAGGGTCAAAAACTACCCCTAAGTGTCCGTCAAGTCAACTAGCCCAAGATTTTGCAAAGGTCTACAATAGCGGCTTTTCAAAAAGAGACATGCTTGAACAAAAAGAAGGGTGTTTTGACGATCATGATACAGTTAAACCCTTTTGATTTAGCTTAATAGTGTTAGTTATAATAGTAGAAGTTGTAGTAGTGTTTTTAATCACAGTAACAATATCAGTACTAATAGACAGAGTCACAGACGCAAGCTGTAGCAGTTGTAGCAGTACTTATAATAGTAGAAGTTGTAGTAGTATTTTTAATCACAGTAGCAATATCAATATATTCATAGTCCCAATAGTCCCAAAATGCAAATAATCATAGTCCCAATTAGGCACTAGAATAGTTGAGTTGCATTCGTATCTGCACTCACGAGTAGCTGCAGCCGCAAGTATTCGCAGTCTTGAGTAGTTACGGTCGCAAGTAGTCATAGTTTCAAGTAGTCACGGTAGTAAATAGTCATAGTCGAAGTTACAAAGTAGTCAGACTTGCAAGTAGTCACGAGCATGTAAAAAAAAAAACATAACAATTGATCCAAAAAAGATAAAGATGGGATAAAAACAAATAAATATGATTCGTTGATATTTGTGGCATTTTATAAAATAGGTTCCGTCATAATTTTTTGGTTAGTTTTTTATATAGGCTAGTGCTATATAAAACCATTAGAGGGGGCTGGGGATAAATTGTCAAAAACGCGAACAAAACCATAAAAATGAACATACAATTAACAATCTAGAAAATGTTGAAAATATACCATTCAGCCCCCCTGCTTCTTAATGTGTGGTTTTAGCCTGAAGATTTTATCCAAAAATTTGCTAATATTTTTGTTTCTGTTGTTCATATTCTTCATCGTCAGAGGGTTCATAATGTCAATTCAAAAAAGAAGAAAAAAAAAAACTCAGACAATTTTACATCTAAACTTGTTTTATGTAGGAGTACTAGCCGGGGGGAGGGATTGCCGTTAAACTGGATCTTTTATCTATGTTCAGAACTCATTCAAATGTAAACGCCAAAATCTCAATTACTCTAATAATAAAACAAATTATTAAGGTCAAATTGTTTGTTATAAAAGGAGAGCCAGGTAACGGAAGCTATTCTCATATCTCTAAAAGGGCGTTCACAGAGTAGGGGTCCAGGCCCATCTCAATAACGCTAAATTTTTGTGAATTTTTCAGCAATTCATATTCAAACTTTTGAATTTAAACAAAGTTATACAAAAGTAATAACTAGTGAAATAATTACTCTACTAATAAAACAAATAATCTAGGTTAAATTATCGATTATTAGAGGAGGGAGAGGCAATTAAACCTATTTTCATATCTCTAACAGGGGCGTTCACAGAGTAAGGGCTGGGACCCATCCAAAAAACCCAGTTTTGTGAATTTTTGGGCAATTCTTATTCAAATTTTAAAAAAGGTATACGAAAGGTTATAACTAGTGAGACGATTACTCTACTTTCGTATCAAGCTATTTTCGTATCTCTAATAAGGACGTTCACAGGGTAAGGGCTCGGGAAACCATATTTTTTTCAGAAAACACCATAAACCATAAATTTTTGCAAATTTCTAGTCAATTCTTATTCAAATTTCCAAATAAAGGGTAGTTTTAATTATTAAGCCCCCGAAACAAATCTTCGTGCGTTCCTGCCTCTAAATACCTTCAGTCTTACCTCTGCTATTGGATTTACATTTGTCATTGGTAACATACCCTAAAAAAGCAGAGAAATGTAATGTTAAAGGATGTTTTTGTCCTTAGTTCATTTTCAAAATAAGTGTGAGGTATATTCATCAATTTGGATTAGCCATAGATAAGATATATTCCAAAAAAGAAACATTTTATAGTTAATATATCAAAACCCCACATAGGCTCAATGGCCTCTAAGGGGGCGGATTCCATGTAAAATGACACGCAACGAGAGGATTAAAATCAGGTATCATTGTTGGTGTATGTATGCGGAATTTGATGTCCTGAGAATTACGAAGCTGATAGTTTGACCAATCAGATTCAAAAGATGAAGTAGACCATGGGGACCTGGGAATATTACCTTGGAGCTGAAAAAAGGCGAAAGGTGGACGGGAAAGAGCATAACGTTTTTTGATGTCGAGTAAAATTTTAGTCGCTTAACGATTTACCTCCTGGATAAGATTTACAGCTTTATTGTAAGTGTTCAAAAGCGTTTTGAGAAAAGAGGGAATGCAGATATCCATATTACTGGACAATAAAAATATGAATGAATTAACCTGTGAGGAAAGATTCTCAGCATTGGTCCAGCAAAATATGCTTGAGTTTCAAACAGTTCGTAGTAATGAACTGCAGTAAGGAGCGACCCGGCTCAGTAGCAACTGAAACTCTAAAAAGTGGAATTTTGATACCAATAGATACATCAAAAGAATTGTATTAATGTTGATTTTAAATATATAAGTTTTATCAAGTTTAGTTTTACCCATCAAAAGTTATGAGCTTGAGAAAATTTGCCTTATTTTCGAAAAAAGTGGAAACCTCCCTAAAAGTCATATAATGTTAATGAAAATCACACTATCAGATTTAGCGTGTCAGAAAACCTTTTGGTAGAGGTTTCTACCTCTTATCTGCAGAAATGTGGAATTTTATATTTTTCCCAGAAGAAAGCGACGTAAGCGTCTTTATTTGTTTTTTTTTTGTTTTTTGTCTTTGTTTTTTTTTCAGGGGGTGATCGTATTGACCCAGTGATCCTAGAATTTCTCGAGAGAGCTCATTCAAACGGAAATTAAAAGTTCTAGCGCCCTTTTTCAGTGACCAAAAATCAGGGGGTAACGAGGCCCCCTCCCACGCTCATTTTTTTCCAAAATCACAGGATTAAAATTTTCAGATATCCATTTTTTTCAACATAGTAGGAAATCAAATAACTATGTCTTTGAGGACGACTTAATCCCCCACAGTCCCCAGGGAAGGGCTGCAAGATATGAATTTTGCCTATTGTATACATATAGTATTTGGTAATTCGGAAGTATATCAGACGTTTTCACGGGGGATTTTTTTCTGCTGGTGGGGGAAGGGATTATGTGGGATGATCTTTCCATGGAGGAATTTATCATGGCGGAAGAGGATTTCCATGGAGGGGGATCTTTCCAGGATCATTTATAAAATCAATGACAAATTATAATAAAAAAACAAGTTTTTCTACTGGAAGTAAGAAGCAACATTAAAACTTAAAACTAACCGAAATTATTACGTATGTGAGGGGGTTCGTCGCCTCCTCAATACCTCACTCTTTACTCTAAAGTATTTTTAATAATTTCAAAAGAGCTATTTATTCTAATTTAACGGTCTGTCTCCTCCTCAACGCCCCGCTCTTTACGCTAAAGTTTGACTCTTTGTTGCAGTTCTACTTTTTAAAACAATAAAAAAACATTAGCGTAAAGAGTGGAGCGTTGAGGAGGGGACAGCCCCTTTCATTGACGGAATAATTTTTGTTCGTTTTGAGTTTTTAATGTTGCTCCTTACTTTCAGTTAAAAAACTGTTGTTTTTTTTAATTCTTGGAATACCAAGGTTACTGCATACCTTCTTTTTAATGAAGTCAATATACTGTTTCAAAGATAAATTTTCGTTTAGGAGGATACCTAAGAAACGGACATAGCCATCCTTTGGTATGCAAATAAAGCCTTCAGATAGATGAATTCTAGATAGTTGAGGACAAGTCTGAGATATACGAAAAAAAATGAAGAAACTAGATATAGAAGCATTAAGGGCAAGAGGGTTAGCACCAAACCAAAGTAAAACTCTCTCAAACAGGTCCACTAACTTTGTATGAACCTCGTCCTCTGTTGTCCCAGAAGTAACAAGAAGCAATAAGTTATTACTTATTACTTTCTTATTACTTATTATTATTTACTTATTACTTCTTGTTTAACGGTAATAAGTAAAAGTTAATAAATAAATAATGAGAAAGAAATTACCAATTTCTTCTGGGTGTTGAATGAAGATTTCATCTGATTCACACGAGCTATCTGGAATTCGTTATTTTAAGCTTGATCATTGTATAACCTAAAAGACAGCTTATTTTCAAATTATGTTCATATAACATAACAAATTAATGTTTGGACTTTTTGACCTTTGCCGTTACTGCCGGAATATTTGCGGTACAGTTCACAACAGGAAATGTTATAACTTTTTTTATAACCATATGTTAAACGATAGTTACGCAAGTGATAAAGATGATAAAGAATGGGTTAAAAGTGGCAGCATCTGAAAGTATTGGTAATTACTCGCATAAATGATTGCAAATTAAAGGGTCACATTACAGGATCTTAATATACCTTCACTCCTGTTTAGCCTGTAATTTTGAAGTCAGACAGAGAATAAAGTACATTAAAACCACCTGGAGGGGTATCAGGATAAAAATGGAATGTCGTCATATTTCTGTGGCTTCGATTTATGACCTTCTTGTTATTTGGTTTTACGAGTGTATTGCTTAATGTATGAATTTTGTTTAAATTTGTACATCAAAACGAATGCTCTGTTGAAGCATGCTAGCGATATTGAAAGCCACCTCAATTTTTGTGAGTGCGAAGACTGACCCTATAAATGGGATTTTCTGGTTTACTTGGTTTCCAGGGTACAAGAAAAGAGTTTGGGCTGTTGGTTAATCTTTAATTAGAGATAGATGGTATTGACGAGATCTTATGTTTGCTGCTTAAAAATCCTGATGGTATAAATTCGTTAAGATGCTGATACACAGGGTTTAGTGGTAGTTGGATAAGGAGGCCCTAAGGGATGAGTTGGGAGTAGTTGCCACGGTGGGAAAAGAAGAGATGTAGATGAGTTGAACACAATTAAATGAACATAAATTTTTGAGGACGATGGGAACTCTCAAATTTAGGGAATATCTCAAGACATGGATTTACTTGGATCAGGACGAATCCTGGCTTGTTTTTATAAATCCTGGCGAGTAGGTAAGAGAGAAGTTGGGGTTGGTGTCCACTTAAAAATATCGATATTCGTATAACACTCCAATAGTATTTTATATTTTCTTATAATTATCTCATGTGTTGGTCTTTTTTTTATCCCTCTTCCAAAAACTACCTTCAATAAATTAGTTCGTAATCACCTAAAAGCAGCGACCCATTTTTAAGGAAAAGCTTCTCTTTGTTGACTATAGACCTGATGTGTTATAGCGGATAGGGTATAATGGATGCATTAAGTTCTGGACTTGTATTGTTTTGAATAAACGATGAAAAATTATTCGTTGCATTCCATGCATCGACTACTTCTTTTTTCTTTTTTTTTGGAGGTTGAAATCTAAAGCCTAATAGGCACGGACAAGGCACAATTGACATTAGTGTCCACGAAACCTGATCAGAGCAAATATGCACGGGGAAAGCTAAGAGATTTTTATTCAAATATACGCAAAGCCAGATCACTCAGATTGTCGTTGTAGAGCGATATTGTATCTTGGTAGCGTAGTACAGAAAAGGATAAGCTTATGTGCAGGGATTAATTTAAACAAATGAAATCAAATTAATTACTGGGGGAGAGGTTCCAAGACCCTTTGTGATAGTAAAATGTATTGAGACTGAAGACGTTTCTAGAAATGACTGAAGGCTAGAACTGAAATATACTTGTCCTAATAATGGATTGGGATGTAGAGCAATAATGACATTTTAATGAAAGAACGCTTTCTGAGAGACGGTATCTCACGAAGGTGAAATTATAGATAGAGCAGAGCTGTCGAACAGTGCTTGATGGACTGGGAGAAGTTACTCATTGAGAAAGAAGGGAAAAAAAAACTATTTTGCTCGAGAATGGCATAGTAAACACGTTTTTGATAGGCTCGGGTAGTTTTGTGAAGACAAATTCACTGAAAGGATGGCAAATAAGTGCTCATAAAAATTCCCGGAGGGTCTTTATATAAATAGCCTGCCAGAGTAAGCGGAAAGTAAATCTATATGGTAACGAGAATGAAAGAATGCAATAGAACAAGTGTTATGTAGAATATGTATATATATCATAGAAGCATTATACCATAGCACTTTCTTCTGGCAGCTTCTAAAAGAAGTGTTTGAGAGAATAAAAATAAGTAAGCGGAAAGTAAATCTATATGGTAACGAGAATGAAAGAATGCAATAGAACAAGTGTTATGTAGAATATGTATATATCGTAGAAGCATTATACCATAGCACTTTCTTCTGGCAGCTTCTAAAAGAAGTGTTTGAGAGAATAAAAACAAGTGAATTTTTTATTGAGATGGTCCCAAAATGCACCCTCGTTGAGAAGCCTCCTCCATAGGATACAGAGAAAAGCCTTTTAAATATTTTGGGGTTTCTTTTTATAATGAGTGGGGTTTCATTTTATCATGTAAACATCCCAGGTGACTTTGACACATTTTGAAATTGCTATCTTTCCTGTTAATGGAAACTTCAAAATCCCCATCTTTGCCTGTTTCAAAATGGTCTCTAACATAAGCTGTAATGCTGCATCCCCTAGAAAATTCTTTCCCATTTGGTTTAATTTAGCAAATTGTTGTTTTTTCCTTCAACAAATTCAACAAATTTGTTGAATTAATAGTCTGTCTTATTTATAGCTAGTTTCAAGTAAATCTTTTCGAAAACAATAAATTTGGCATGCCTTTTTTGCACCACAAAAAGGAATGTTTTTATTGTTAACCAGAAGCTATTATGTTTGTAGTAAGCTGCAAACATGGCTACGGTTTAATAACAAAGACAATACGTTTAAGGTGTTTCATCGCATAAATTTAAAGAAATGCCATCCCAGCTAATTTTAGCTGCTATAAAGATGTTTCTTTTATTTCCGTTTAATTTTATAGTTGGGAATTCTACATGTGAGTAGATATAGTTGAGCAAGTATTCGTTTAGAGAAATATGCGTAAATTTTTTCTTATAGTTTGACTGCAGGGCTATAAGTATAACGCAATTTCTGGGCTCCCTCCATCAAGTTCCAAGTTGGTTAATTGGTGTGAAGACATTTTAGAAGTGGTAGGAAAAGCTTTGGTACTACGCCTTAGACTACAATTAAAATTCTGCAAGAAAATATAGGCAACCTACTTTGCGAATCAAGTTTGTTTACTTTCCAGGAAACTCCAAAAAATTAGGTCATTGTTCGTGATCCGATCAGAGCTGAATCTGGGGTTCGCAAATGTACTTAATCAGAAAACTATAGCGGTTGGGGGAGGGGAAGCTGCTATTCGATTTTATTTTGATGAATTTTCAAAAAATTAATTTGTTTTCTTTAAATTAAAATACTAAAAAAAGGTGTTTTCTAAAATTTAGGATAGGGTGAGGCAAACAAAATTAGGAGAGGAATTGCGTCCCTATCCTAATTGACACCACTGGGGCTACCCGGTGTTCATGCTTCTCCATCTCTCTATCATAATCCACAGCAAAATAATTTTAGGAATATGGTTTGTTATATACTAAGCACGTTTTACAGCTACCTATGACACTCGTGAACCGCATGTTCACTGGGCTTAAACCAATTCATCTTCGACGAGTGGCAGTGGGTACCTCATCACAAACTTCCCATCAAAATTAGGCTCAATTGTCACTGTTAAAAATCCCGTTATACTATGTGCAGACTTCATTTACTAACTGGACACGCATTGGACTTCATTCACAAGTTAGATTGGAGGGCTGGTTGCCCTCCATTCATTTTCTAGGATTAAAAAGAGAACTGGAGCTTTAAGTTTCCGATCGAAGGAGCCCCGTGTCTCTAGGACATGTTGCTGCTGAAAGCTCTATGTGATTTACTTTTTATCGTGAGCTCCCCAAATGCAACTTAAAATAAGCTACATTTAACTGTTACATTGATATTATCAGCAACTTTAGGAATTATGAATATTCTCACGCTTCAAACTTGAATTGGGATTTTCTTCTTTTTTTTTCTTTAATTTCAAGACATCGTAAAAATCAACATCAAGTCGTACATTGAACCGTACCTTTAATCAAAGCATTCGTCCACTGGCTATTTTTATAGAATAGAATTTTTTCTGACATTAATATATCGTTAATCAAAATGGTTAATTTTCCTATTCGAGGAGAGCATTGTTGAAATTAATAATCTTTGAGTCATTTAGTCTAGTAATAACAATCCACGACTCCAGCTGAAGGTCACACAGAGTGTGAGAAAAAAAAAACTCCAGCTTCTGAAAACCCCAAGGGCAAGAGATTCTCGTGCATGTGATGCAGTACTACGGCGTTTAATGACTTTTACGCAGAAAGATCTACCCTTTTTTAACAGTTCATTCTAATGAACTCCAAGTAAAAAGCGATTCGTCGCAATGGAAACCAAAACTCTACAAAATTGATAGCATTAGTCCATATCTAACAAAAGAATATAATTTTTATTGTGATTCCAACTATGCGAAATTCAATAAGTTTGAAGAATCCTATTGCAATTGAACACTCGTACAACTGAAAACCGAGCAACTGAACCCTTGTGCATCTGACCCCTCGTGCAACCGAATACCGTGTGTAAATAAACCCCCGATCAACAGAGCCCCTGTGTGACTAGACCCTCGTGCAGTTAAACCTCATTCAACTGAATTCCCGTAAAACTGAACCTCAGTGCAACAAAGCCCCCTATTTAACGGGATCCTGATGGAACTCAGCCCACGTGATACAAATCCCCATTTAGCTGAAACCTAATGCAAGTGAACCTGCGTAAAACTGAACCTCAGTGCAACAAAGCCCCCATTTAACGGGATCCGGGTGGGACTCAACCCACGTGATACAAATCCACATTTAGCTGAAACCTAATGCAAGTGAACCCCCGTATAACTCGGTCTCAGCGCTAATCAGCCCAGGTACAACTCAACCCCCTTTAACTGAACCTTCCTTCAACAAATAAAGAGCAAGGTGTTGAAAAGGAGGCAACCCCCTACATATACGTAATAATTTCTATTTGTTTTAAGGTTTACTGTTGCTCCTTACTCTCAGTTGAAAAAACTTGTTTTTTTTATTTAATAAGTAAAGATTATATTGTTTGTTATAACTCATGATAGTGTCTCATACGTGTAGAACACTGAAAAACTAGCGCTGAAAAACAAACTGCGAAGCAATGATTTTTTTTAGTGTCGAAATGAAAATAAATAGTCTTTATCATTAATGACTAAGCCTTGTATTTGAATGATTTTTTTTTCACTGGGTAGTTTTCTCAAAACTCTTTATTTCACTTGCAAAGGTGATTGCGATAAGACAGTATTCAGGAAGGTGGTTTTAAATGCTAGTTTAAGGGTTTTTGATCATGGAGATTTTAGTCGTAGGTCTTCTATAGTTTCAAGCGTGACTACACTCGAGAAATGACACTAAAATGGCATTTTGGCGCCATAAGGTGCCAAAATGATTGTTATGACGAAATTATAAAAAAAAAAGTATGTAAATATGGTTATTAGCTTTAAAATGACCTTAAACTGCTCTCAACGATATTTTTGTGCCCATTAGTATTGGATTAATACAAAAGTAAAAGTTAGACCTTGTCAGCGTTCCCAACTCTTTTTAAAAATTCCCATAAATTTGTTTCCGCAATGAAGCTTTACTAAAAAGATGAATTTAAACAATAGCTGTCGTTCCTGTAGTAGGTGCTGTTTTTCTCTTAACTAGGGTACAGCTATTGCTGCAACCATGACCATCGAGGGCGTTCTGGCCCTTGTCATGGAAAACTTCGCTAATTGTCAAATGCATATGACAGAAGGACAAATGGCTTTTTTTTTGGGGGGAGGGGTATTTTTACATCAAAACGGGATAGAAAAAAAATGAAGCCCATTTTGTTCTAGTCAGCTTTTTACACCTCCGACAAAACGGCCTGAATTACGTTTTCTAGCTATGTTGTTGATTTGAGGAGGATTTAGCTGAATACTGTTTCTTTAAAAGGGTTGAGCCAGACCGTTTTGGGTTAAACAGGGGCTGAATTGGATAAAGACTGAGTTAAATGAGGGTTAAGTTTCACGGAAGTTGAGTTGAATGGAGGTTCAAATAAATAAGGGCTGAGTTGCACGAGTAATGAATTACACCGAGGTTGAGTTGAACATCGAGTTGAGTGAGGGCTGAGATGTATTGGGGTCCAGTTGAATAAGGGTTAAGTGTGGCGGGGATTAAATTGTACCAGTGTTCAAATAAGCGGTGGTTTTGTTGCACGAGAGTACGATTTTACGAGGTTGAGCTGAATGGGGTTCTGTTAAATGAGGGTTCAATTAAAGGGGTTCAGTTACACGGGGGTCCAGTTTGAAGTTATCTATCAAAAAGTATCAGCAAACTAGAAATATTTTTGTTGATTTTTCCGAGACCGCATCCGATCACTGATGCGTTTTATTTTTACAAAGGGATTGATTTTTTCTGGATTTAGCGAAATAAACAATATATTTAATATCGTCCCTCTCTCTTAATTATTGACCTTTAAGTGTTTTAACAGTCCCTTTGTTTCTTTTTTTTCTTTTTTTTTTAGATAGTGAAAGTTCGAGGCATTTTCACACCTTTTCATAAGAGTAGGACAGGGAATTTAAATCCAGGACAGTCCTGGAATTTCTGTGTCATACAGTAACCTAAATTGCCTAAAGAGGAAAGGAGGCTTCAACTAGCCTCCCCCGGGAAACCAAACACGTAGAGTGTGTTAATATGCTATGAAAAAGATTTTTGTTTCCCCCACCCAAACCAATTTTTGATGCATGAAGAAGATGTGATTGATTTATAGGCATGATTTTATAAATAATTTTGAAATAAATCAAATAGCTTTACTCCATCAGGCTGTAAATTTCCTTAGAAGGAGGGTAAACCATGTAGATTAGAAAATCAACGTAGAAACACTTTTGGTGCAACCAGTGGGCGATTACTAGAATTTGATGTTACTGCGGTATGATTTTATAGATACTAAATAAAAAAAAACACATTTTTTTTAACTGAAAGTAAGGAGCAACATTAAAGCTTAAAACGAACATAAATTATTCCATTTACGAAAGGGGCTGTCCCTTCCTCAAAATCCCGCTCTTTATGCTAAAGTTTTTTATTGTTTTAAAAAGAAGAGTTGTGAGACAGAGTCAAACTTTAGCGTAAAGAGCGGGGTGTTGAGAAGGGGAAAGTCCCTTTCGTATACGGAATAGTAAAACCCTCTCGCAAGATTCTCAGACCACTGGGTGGATACGATAATCCCTGGGAAAAAAACAAACAAAACACAAACAAACAAATAAAGACGCATCCGTGATGTTTTTTCTGGCAACAAAAATAAAATTCCACATTTTTGCAGATATGGGCTTGAAACCTCTACAGTAGAGTTCTCTGATATACTGAATATGATGGTATGATTTTCATTAATATTCTATGACTTTTAGGGGATGTTCTCCCCTTTTTTTTGAAAATAAGGAAAATTTTCTGAGGCTCGTGACCTTTGATGAGTAAGACTAAACTAGATGAAACTTACATATTTAAAATCAGCATAAAAGTCCAATTCTTTTAAGTATCTATTGGTATCAGAAAACCTCGTTGCCACGAACTGTTTGATTGAACTAAAAGGGTTCTTTAATCTCAAGAGATAGGGGTGGGGGTGCAAAGATTAAATCATAGGCCTAATGCATAGGATACAAAATGACTAGATAAGGTTAGGGGGAGAAGCTATTTACGGTGTTTTATAACTTCCAGTTTTCTAATTAGAAGGAAATATTGCTCTAATCAAGTTTCACTTGAGACTGAAACTGTAAACTTCGTCACCTCATACTGCATCCTCTTTTTCTTCTTTTTTTACAACTGGTTTGAGCTACTTTTGATATTGGGCGTCGTGAAATTCTGGCAACTTCCGAAATTCTATCTCGTTTTTGAGCCCTTGTTAAGTACTTCTTCGTTTAAAAATAATAAATTAAAAGGTTACATAAAAGAAAATAATATTCTACCCTCTGGGTGGTTAGGTTAAAGGACGTTTTGTTTTTATTATTATTATTATTATTATTATTATTATTATTTATTGGAAAACCTGTCACACAAAAAAAGTAAAAGACGGAGCAATAAACGAAAGAAAAAAAAAGAAGAAAAAGAGGCCGAGACTACTAAAACAGTACAGAATTAACGCATCTTACAGTCCTTATTTTCCTTTAGTGCACATACCCCTCTTTTTCATAGCAATTGCTGTTATTAATATAATAAAAATAATTTTAAATCTGTACTAACTTTTAAAGACATGTTTAGAAATAATTCACTATATGACGGCTTACGCCATTTGACCTGAATGTAGCAAAAATTAAACATGCGAGATAGCCATTCCATAATAATAGAATATTACTGGTCAACCAATTGAAAACATCCACGCTTACATCTAACCTCAATTTATTATGTGCTTAACTTTTTGCCAAAATTTTAATAGCATTAATTTCTTAAATTAAAGATACAATTTCGAGTTTTATACTTTAAAGACCCTTATAACATTAGATCAGTTTTCTACAAAAAGCATTTGGAAATATTTCAAAATTCAAAAATTTGGGTTTCAAATAAACCTAATACTTTAAAAATTAAAATTTGTTATGGTGCTGTCTTACCATACTTATCTACCTTCTAAACTTGACAAGTATCCAAGAGTAGATGTTAATTATAATAATCATCAAATTCATCTTCTTGAAATGGGGAAAGAAGTGCAGTGGTGGGAAAAAGCCGTCTATAGCACATAAGAAGTAGCAGCAAATGTCTGAAAACCGTAGACACATGTCGGAAGCAGTAAGAGGTAATTCCCCAGTAGATTGGGTGTAATTTTTCAGAAATAAACTCTAAAATGAGTTACAACATTGATTTTGGTTATTGTTACGCACCGCAAAAAACTTTAAAGTACGCATCAAATGTTTGTTTATGTACATTTTTGTTACGCTCTTACAAATCAAACAAAAATTTTGGGTGGGTTCAAACCTGGTACCCCCCCCCTACATACGGACTTGATTTAAGTACTGAGTATCGGATCTTGAATTAAAAAATACTATTATAAATTTGTTTTTTCATAGGCATATATTTTAGGGGTGATACCTAGCACGGGGATACCATAGGGAATTTGTGTTAGGCACGCCACTTGCCTGGGTTGGGAATTTAAAGTGCCGAAACCCTGTATTCTCCTGATGAGCCCCTGTGTTGGGTTGTCACCTCTGAATTGTTTGTCTTTTTATTGTTTTTAATACTTGGTAAATGACGACTTATACTTACTTACGACACGACTGCTTGTCCATGGATTATTCTTTATGGTTGATTGTGCATGGCTATGCGGTTTGACCTATGTCATTGTATGGATGAGTAGGGTGAAGGCCTCATTCAAGTACTGATCTATATTAATCATTAAAGTAGGAAACGGTCTTCCTTTCTCCTTTCGCCTTTCTCTTTTAATTATATGTGTTTTTTATTTATTTTTTTATGGTTTATGTTTATTTCTGCGTTTGTTCTGTTGCATTGGTGATTTCTTTTTTCATTATTATATATTTAAAAAAATAAATCCTAAAATGTATGACCATCCTAATTTTGGTTCTTGTTTAGCAGTCGAACAATTGTCTGAGTATCAGAAGAGTGGAGAAAGTGCAAAGTAACTGGATCTGCCAAAAATGTATTTTTGGTCAATTCTTCATAATATTCCTGGGGGTCCATCACACCAATCCTAGAAGAACTTAATTCCAACCTTCCTCTTCTATTTTTTAATTTCCAAGTTTCTGCCAAAAAAAATTCACTTTAATTGATCAACCATATAAATCCTTCTTGTAAGCTGAACATAGCCTAACTCTCTAAACTCAACAAGAAGTAAATTGTTAATGCCTTAGTAGAGTTTGTTTTTATTTATTACTGTATTTACCTATAACTTTATTTACCTATGAGTTATAAATATAGAGTTTGTTTACTTTAGTTCAACAACTCTTTTTGTTAAAAATTTAATTGTAGCGTCAAAAAAAATTTGGTTTGTTCTTTATAATTCTTGAGGAATTTCACCACAATTCCCCATGCAACAATCCAATCTAGAAATTGCACAGGAATTGCACATGCAATAAGCCTTGATTGTATTTATGTGCATATTCTCTTTGTCTTTATTGGTTTACTATTTCTTTTATTTTTTCACATCCCTAGCCAAAATTTAGTTCAAACTTCAAGTGACCCCTTCCCCTCTTCAATACTCCCTTAAAGTTGATTACTTAATCTACTCCCAAGTCATTGTAAATGATTTGAAAAATCTGTTGCATAGTGTATTTTTATTTACTCGGGTACACATGTTGTTTCCAGAGTATACTCTTGGGGGACACCAGGAATTCTGGCATAGTGAACGATTTGTAAGAGCTTACTCGAAGTACGAATAACCAGGAAAAAAAGTGTCTGGTGAATTTCTGGGTCTCTACCTTTATGATTTACTATTTCTTTCGTTTCTACATGCTTAGAATTTTAAATAAATTCTAATTATAGCAATAATCGAAATAACAGCAATTTGAATAACAAAAATAAAGATAATTTGATATTATAAGAGGAACATTTGCAACTTGCCTGTAATCAAGTTTAAAAAAAGATATCTTCATTCAAAAGTAAACAGTAACTTTTTATAAAGCTATTTGAGAAATTACTTTTTATTCAGTTTCTTTTCGTTTCTACACCATACTGAACGTTACCGTAAACATGAGAACACCTGCCACAACAAAAACCCACTTTTTACATCGAAGCCTAACCTTTTCACAATAATGCTTCAGGAAAAGGATCTTGGTTGGTGTTTTTGCTTTCCAAAGGAAAAATTCTTCCCTCAGCCCCCAAGTTGCATGTTTTATTCATTCAATGCATCTGAAATATCTCTCATAGAGTTTGAGAAAGCGAGTCTTAAAATTCTTTTTTGAGATGTTAGGTTCATGTGCCCCAATAATAGAATCCACAGGCAAACATCCTGATACATATTGTGCAACTTTGTGATACTCTAAAACCATTAGTTTTATTGAAATTTAAATATAAAAAACCTTTTTTCAACTGAAAGTTTGGAGGAACTTTGAAACTTTAAACGAACAGAGATCATTACTTATATTAGGGGGTTTTACCCCTCCTCAACACCTCGCTGCATCACAATTGTATTCTAGACAAAAAGGTTTTGTTTGAAAAGAAGCTGCTTGTCCATTTTGATTTGAGGATACTTATCTTTACTTTTATATTTTGAAAAGACAGTTCCAATGATTTAAGGAGGATTTTAAGCCAGACTATGATTTTTTTTTAATTAGTAAAATTTTTCTTAATTTGTTAAAACCTTGTAAATTGGGAATTAGCAGAAAAAAGAGGCTCAATCCCTTTCTTGGGCTTTATTTGTATTATAATCAATTTCTGAAAGTTTTATCATATAAGTGAATTTCCAATATGTACTTTGTCAGAGATCCAAGGGGTAATAAACCCCTTGAGTTTACTGTTTTTACGAAAAAGTTCCACATAATTTCTTGGAAAAACTAGTGAGATGCTGGAAGTAAAATAATACTTAATTTTCAGAAAATCAGCGCTTAAAGAACACAAAACCGATCACCTAAAAGAAGAAAAGGATGTCGAAGGAGCAAAATAATGCTTAGGTAGCCTTTTGGAAATAAGTCATAACGCTCTCACTTGGCAACCTTGACTCATAATTTTCAAAGCGCACCAAATTAAGTGAATTCAAGTTAGTTTTTTTTACTGGAAAAATATCCCAAAGACCTTATTATTGTCTTGTACGAAAATCGTGTATACTTTTGTCTTTACAGTTAAGTGCTGTTTCTTTTCAAAATTCTCCAAACACAGGGAATACCATGAGTCACTTTATCCAAGTCACTTATATAGATATATTTTTTGGAGGCTTTGAAGCAATAATTTTCGTTCGTTTTAACTTCGCAATATTCCTCCATCACAAAAGCTATTTTAAAAAATTAATCCCAAACTAATGTGGCAGGCCAGCCTATTCACCTCCACTCTCTATTCTAAGAATCTTTTTTTTTAAATGCATCCAGAATAAAAGGGATCGCATTGGAGGATCTGAGCCTTAAAGGACACCTTTTTGGATTAGCATATCCCTCCCAATGTACATATTAAGTGCCAATTACTAATGAAACTCTACGTTAGCTGGTGCACAGCTATGTAGTAGAGTGCACAAAAGGGACAACAAACATGCACAAACATGAAATGAATCCACTTAGTCAAATACAAAATAATAGTCAATCAATAATGGTTCGTTTTTACGGCGAATTTGTTAAAGGAGAAAGTTGGCCATCACGTGGCTGCATTGCCTCTGAAACTAGGAGGCTATTAATTAAGCTTTAGATAGTTAAAACTGGGTGGCTATCTCTGAATTTCAGTTTGAATGAACAAATCCTCTCGTGATATTTGACAAATGGTTTGATAAAATTACCTCTTGCAAAAAAAACCTTTTGTATTTATTCAGAATAAGCATACAAAGCCAACTCTTTTGATGTGTAAACATTATTAGCTTCAGTTTTTAGAGATTTGGTTTACTATTAACAATCATTTTTTTTACCATTCTTTATCACAAACTGTTTGATCGTTGAAAAGTTTTGTCAGGTTGCCAAGACTTTGAAGTTGACAATTTCACATCATGTTGTTTTTCTTACTGATATTTAAAAAATATGTTGCTATCATTATTTACTGCTCATCAATAAAATGGCTTTAGGTCGAATTGCCTCATTATGTAATTTTTAATAGCCAACATACATTAGTAAATTTCTGGAACTTGCATGTAATAATTTAACAAGTTTTAAAAATATGACCATTTTTTTTTTCTTTCATTTTAAGTCTAGGTAAAAAATTAAATAAAAAAACTAGTTTTTTTTAGTGAAAGTAAGGAGCGACATTAAAACTTAAAACGAACAGAAACTACTCCGTATATGAAATGGGTTTTCCCCTCCGCAATCCCTCGCTCTTTACGCTAAAGTTTTTAATTGTTTTAAAAATTAGAATTGTGGCAAAGAGTCAAACTTTAGCGTATTTGTGTGCGCGCGCATACTACACAGTTAAAATGGATAAACTCTCGAAAGCGGAATAAAATAGGCTGTTTTAGCTTAAAAGGCAGTAATTTCTTTTTTGAGGGGGGGGGGGTGGGTGGGTGAACTTTTTTGTTGGTTTTATAAGAATATCCATTCCTAACTTCGAAAAAACATACTTTTGTTATATATTGCTGATATTTTTATTTGAGGGTCAAGTAATGTGGTTATATGACTTGTATATAAACTTTTTTGAATAAGTTGTTATAACTTTTGAGATCACAGACTTGATTTAATCGTTTATTTAGGTCTGTTTTTGAAAGTTCAGTAATATGAGCGTTCTGTAAGAAAGCTTGAGTTGTGCAAGTTTTTCTTGTCAAAATATTTTCATAGAAAAATTTGACCATTCCGGTTGACCGATAGGGCCGTATTGAAGGGAGGGGTTACCCTTTTGGGCCTCCTCCTCCCTGAAACTTTTTTCTGATTCATAAAATGGTCACAAAAATGTCAATAGTCCCCTTAATACTAACAAATGTTTCTCCGACTCATAATTTGGTCTTAAGAATTCAGGTAAAAAAAACCTATTTGAGATTATTCTTTGTTATCCCCTTACCGTGAAACAAAAATTTTGGATAAAGCCTTGCCTTCGATATTTTTCAGAGTTCGTTTAAATTCTCAAATTTTTCATATAATGAAAAATTGACTCTTGTCATGTCTGTTTTACAAGAGTCACTCGGTTCTATTTTTTAACAAATGGTATGTACTCCGAACCTAAGAAACTATTCAGTAAGTGAATCAAATAAACGACTCAAGTCATTCATTCAATTAAATCAACCAGAAGATTTTCCCTGTTACACTATTTATAATTATTTTTAATATTTATATAAAAACCCTGACACATTTGCATGGTAATAAATTCCGAAGTTGCATGATTTGTCTTCATCTAAATCAATACATGCCCATATCCTCTGCAGTCTTATACAATGGTTAATGTTGTATTATAATTAAAACGGTAGTGAATAATTAATAGGACCTTTGGTGGACTATAATAATTATTTGCATGATACTAATTTCTTATTGTTTGTTGGCTGTGTCAAGTTTTAAATGGCAAAGGAAAGATGCGAAATGAAATAGGAAATTAATTAGTTGAACTTAGATGTCAGTGGTGCCAGTTGGAACGGGATGGGGAAAGTTTCGTTTTTACCCTCTTAGATATTTTTTTTGCATTTCCTTAAGTTTGGAAAATGTAGTTTTTGATATTTCCATTGAAAAGAAGTCGAAAAAACAACAAAACTTTTTTTCTTTTCCTAGGTTTGGAAAAATAAATTTTTAATCCCTCTACAATCAAAAAAATGGCTCCACTCTAAGATTAGCAAGAAAAAGAGTGATTTCGTTAAACTGTTGACAAATCATCTGTTGCGCGGACATGTCATTTTAGACTGAAGGATAATCTTACATTTTGCCACTAAACTGCTTTGCAAACTATTGCCATCTAATTGAAGATCTCCTATGGAAAATTTGTTTTCTATTTAGCTTGTGGCTGGAGTAAAAGCTTAATGCACCCTTCTTATAGATTAAACTTCTGACATTGATATAATTTTACGTTACGTTACGTATTCTTTTGGAGCAAATTTTGTCTCTAACTTGGCATTGTCTATTAGACTCACGTTCCTTACAGGGGCGTAATTTGCTATGGGCAGGGTAGCAGCTTCTCCTCCCAGACTTCAGTTTTCACCCAGGCCCCACTTTGTCCTCCACATCTGAAATTAAGTTTCTTCAAAATCTTGTCGAAACTAAAATAAGTCAGCATAATTAAAGCATCAACAGAAACAGGTCAGTTTTCTATAGGATACCTTTACCTTTACGGTACTATATGGCTCCTTCTTCAGTTTCTGCTGTCACTATTTCTTGTTTTAGGATAATTAGCTCCACCCCCCAAGATTTTGACAATATTATGCCATTGGCTCCACATATAATTTTACATCATATAAAATGCTTGAGACACCCTGAAACTGAATGAAATTTATTTTGTGAGGAAGAATTTGAGACAATACTAAATTGATAAAAAATAATAAGGCCTCAGATGCTAATAGTGTGACAAATGAGTTTTATAAATATTACCTAAAAAAACTAATTTTTTTAACTGAAAGTAAGGAGCGACATTAAACCTTAAAACGAACTGTAAATTACTCCGTATATGAAATGGGTTGTCCCCTCCGCAATCCCTCGCTCTTTATATTAAAGTTTGTAATTGTTTTAAAAAGCAGAATTGTGGTAAAGAGTCAAACTTTAGCGTAAAGAGCGAGGAATTGCGGAGGGGACAACCCATTTCATTTACGGAGTAATGTCTGTTCGTTTTAGGTTTTAATGTCGCTCCTTACTTTCAGTTAAAAAACTAGTTTTTTTATGTAATTTCTGAACGTTTTTGAATTAATGCATGTTTGATTTTGGCTCTTGAAACGTAAATTATTAAAATGAAATTTGCATATTAATTCCTTTTTTGGCTAAATGGCTTTCTCTTAGTTTTGATCAGACGATTTTGAGAAATAAGGGATGGGGAAGGAGGCCTAGTTGCCATGCAATTTTTCGGCTACATAAAAAGGCAACTATAAATTTTAATTTTTAACGAATATTTTTATTAGTAAAAAATATACCTAACTTAAGAATTAACTTACGTAACAAACTTTTATATTCTTAAATTTTTATTATGTATATGAGGGGGAATGTACCCTCGTTAATACCTCGCTCTTTACACTAAATCTTAAGTTTAGTGCCAATTCTTTAAGAATGACCCCTGAATCACAAAGGCCGTAGAATAAATAGTTGAAATTACTAAAAATACTATAGCATAAAGAGCGAGGTATTTATCTCCTCCTAAATACCTCGCTCTTTATGGTAAAGTATTTTTAGAACCTCTCATATGCGTAATAATCTCTGTTCATTTTAAGTTTCAATGCTACTCCTTACTTTCAATTGAAAAAACTTTTAAATGTTTATTTTTTCATTGTTTTTTTTTAGTAATTTTAGAAAATCCTGCGCCCTTTTCATTGAATTTCTGTTCCCCCATGACATATTCTCCAAAGAAAGATCCTCCCACATAGCCCCCTCCCCTTAACCCCACCCCCAAAACCAAAAAAAAAAATCCCCTGAAAACGTCTGTACACTTCCCAATAACCATTATTATATGTAAACACTGGTCGAAGTTTGTAACTTGCAGCCCCTCCCCCCAAGGACTGTGGAGGAGCAAGTCATTCCCACAGACATAGTTTTTATGGTTTTTGACTATGTGGAACAAAATGGCTATCTCAAAATTTTAATTTGTTGACTTTGGAGAAAAATGAGCGTGGGAGGGGGCCTAGGTGCCCTCCAGTTTTTTTGTCACTTAAAAAGGGTACTAGTACTTTTTATTTCTGTTAGAATGAGCCCTCTTGCGGAATTCTAGGACCACTTGGCCGATACCACGCCCCCTGGGGAAAAGAAAAAAAAACAACAAACAAATAAACACGCAACCGTGATTTGTCTTCTGGCAAAAAATACGAAATTTCACATTTTTGTAGATAGGAGCTTGAAAATTTTGTTTTAGGGTTTTCTGATACGTCGAATGCGATAGTGTGATTTTCGTTAAGATTCTGTGACTTTTAGGGGGTGTTTTCCCCTATTTTCTAAAATAAGACAAATTTTCTCAGGCTCGTATGAAAATCCGATTCTTGTGATGTATCTTTTAGCATCAAAATTCCGTTTTTAGAGTTTTGTTTACTATTGAGCCAGGTCGCTCCTTACTACAGTTCGTTACCACGAACTGTTTGATGAGCGCAGTAAAATCAAACATAAATTAATCAAGATTATGAGTATAATTTTTGAGAAAAGGGAAGCACCTAACGATTTTAAGAAAACTTTAATTATAACCCTTGTTTAAGAAAGGAGATGAAAATGAGTGTGGTAATTATAGAGGCAATAGCTTGGTCTCTGTAGGAAGCAAATTCTTTAGTACAAGGATACTTATTAAAGAAGAAGATATACAGTTTTAAAAGAAGAAAAGTGTGGTCCTGGAAAGGGAAGAGGAGGCATCGACCAAGTTTTTATTCTGCGATGTATAATTGAGTCATCAAACCCCTTTAGTCCTTAGCTTAATAGATCATGATACGAGCTAGCGTTTGGTTCAGTCGATAGAGGACCTGTCCTATCCTTGTGCGTATGCCAACGAGAAGCTCGATCAAGTGAATAGCTTCACTTACCTAGGTAATATTATTACTAAATATGGTGGATGCAGTAAAGATATGAAAAGTAGAATAAGCAAGGTCCGTGGTGTTTTTTCTTAGTTGAAAAGAGTCTGGTGAAACAGGAAGACGAGTTGGCAAGCCAAGATTAGAACACTGGAAGCTGCAGTGATAACTGTGGTCATTATCGTTCGGAAATGCGGAGACTCTGAAAGACGTAGGAGGATTTATTACATGGTTTCCAGAGGAACTGTTTACTTGGGTCCTGTCTGGCTGATCAAATTTCAAACAGTAAACTGTACTAAAATATGGTTCTATTCCACTTTCTAAGGTTCCAATGAAAGAAAGATTGAGATGGCTAGAACTACCAGAATGACAGATTACCAGATACCGTTCTTTTGGCCAAGTATCCACGGCCAAACGAAAAGCAAGTCCTCACCAAATTGGGTGGAAGGAGGCCGCAAAGAAAGATTTAAAGAAAATGGGAAGTTCTTAGGAGGGAGTAAAGAGGGAGGCCTTAGATACATTGGGGTGGAGGAAGAGCGTGCGTAACTATGTTGGCCTTAGGTGGCTCAGTGTCACAGGGAGTTGTCAGTAGTAATAGCAGTAAGTGGATGGAAAATTGTGGAAAAGTCAATATATTGGGAATGAAGTATCTAGATGAGCAATTGATAAATTTTGTTTATGAATTTCTAACCGTTTCCTAGAATTTCTTGCACGCTTGATCAGAGCCAGTATTTCATTTATTCTACATTTTCGAATAGTTAGTTCACGTTGGTTTTGGCGATTTTCATGGAGATTCTGATGGTTTTATGGATTTCCTTCCGACCTTTCTTTACGTTTCTTACGACTATTATTCAACGATTTGAAACGGAGTGTAATTACATGCAAAGGAGCATGATAGATGGACCTGGAGGTAGACTGGGATCCCTTTGCTCTAAAGTTTGTCCTGTCATTGTATTAGTTTATTTATTTATCTCTTTACTAAACTGTCGCTAAAAAGTAAAACACCGACTATTCCTTGAAATAAAAATTGTGCTCCATTTTAGAAGAAGCCAAAATCCTTAATTGTATAGCATTTCCTGTTCAAATTTATTATGAGAATATTTGATTATTTGGGTCAGTTTTGGCTGAAAAAGAAGCAACCTTCCCACACCCGGCTTTAACGGCCTTGCCTAAAACTAAATTAACGGATTGCGCTCGGCTGTCTGTTTTCTATTATTTTGAGTGACATTTAATGGTTGTATGTGAACGAAAAAACAGATATTGATGATCGTAAATGAGCATTATTCAGAGTAATTTATTGTTAGCTTTGCAGGAATTACATCTCTTGAATAAAAGGTTCAAATATTTTAAATTAATGCAGTTTTATTTGAATATTAACGGGAAATGAGGTTTTATGGATTATGACTAAAAACTTCGGTACTTATGTATTGTTCAGAGCACACTCAATAAGTGAAGTTAGGTTCTAACTTTTGATAAAGCTAATGAAATAAAACAAAATATGATGAAAATATAAAACTTTATTAGGAAAATTGTTAAATTACAACATAGAATTATGTACCTAGAACGCAGAAATGTCGTTAAAAATCGTGTTAAATGGAGGTCTTCTCATAAGAGTATAAAGTCATGTTGTGTCCATTGACACACTGTTTTGTTGTGGGCAACAACCCCTTATCCTGGAAAAATATAATTGTCTCTTTTCAGTCTTTTTGCAAATCCAAAATCTTCATTTCAAAATCCATGCAGACACTACTTCTATCACTATGCCTAGCAAACTAAATTGAGTTTGGTCTTTGTGGCTATGAAACCGGATTTTCTCAGCAAAATTCTTGAGTGTGCTCTGAAGTGAATTGAATCAATTGAATAATGTACAAGTAAATATCTAATTAAAATGTACCTGCATCGTAGTTTGTTTCACGAAAGAACCTAACTTCTCTTATTGAGTGTGTTCTGAATAATACACAAGTACCACAAAGATTTTAAAGTAATGCGGTTTTATTTCAATATTGACGGGGGAAAAGGTTTTATGGACTATGAATAAAAACTTCTTTATATACTTTGCAAAAAATAACGTTTAAAAGTGAAGCTTGTCTCGAAGTAACCCAAGTTTTTAATTAAGAGTTTTGGGAGATTATAGTATAAATGCTTAAGGCCTTTTCGCCAAATTCGAGCAAGTTACTTTTCGAGATACAGCTACCCGAAAGGTGAGTAATAAGTTAAGTAATTCGCAAAAGAAAACGCGTATTACGTTGAATGGGAGATGTTGTCACCCTTCATAAAAATTCAATTAAAATATGTATATCGTCGAACTCACCAGGTCTAAGAACTCCATGATCGATTGTTCAATTGCCCTAAAAACATGCGTAGGGTCTTCATCGGGGGAAATATTATCAGAAGAGCAAAAACAGGAAAATCTTACGAAATTATTCACCGGTGAATGTCAACAAAAACATGTTCGCTTGGTGTGTGTCCGAAATACTTGTTAAATATCTTCATTTCTGACTTTCACCGAAGAATTTCAACATTTACCATGTACTGTACATATACTAATTGGTGAATGCTGAGCATTTCTGAAATTTATATTTTCTTCTCCGTAATTCACAAGCTATACATTTTACGTCGCTCTGTCTGGGAGGAATGACTGAGAACGTAAAACAAACAGCACATTTTTAATGAGATAAGGAAATAATCGAAATACAAAAATTCACATAGCGTAAATTTTGGATATGACTTGATTACTAGATTCTCTACAATTATTTGATTGCAATATTGCTGGAGTACCAAATGTTAAAATATTCAAAGGACATGAAATCTACTAAATTATGTGATTCAAATCTTATTTATTGCAACAAATTAAACTATCATGACACGTTGAATCAAACAGTTCGTGGTAACGAACTGTAGTAAGGAGCGACCCGGCTCAATAGAAAAATGGAATTTTGATATCAATAGCTAGATCAAAAGAATCACATTTTAATGCTAATTTTAAATGTACAAGTTTCATCAAGTTTAGTTTTACCCATCAAAAGTAACGAGCCTGAGAAAATTTGCCTTATTTAAGAAAATAGGGGGAAACACCCCCTAAAAGTCGTAGAATCTTAACGAAAATGACACCATCAGATTCAGCGTATCAGAGAACCCTACTGTAAAAGTTTCAAGCTCCTATCTACAAAAATGTGGAATTCCGTATTTTTTTGCCAGAAGACAAATCACGGGTGCGTGTTTATTTGTTATTTTTTTTCCCCAGGGGTCATCGTATCGACCAAGTGGTCCTAGAATGTCGCAAGAGGGCTCATTCTAACGGAAATGAAAAGTTCTAGTGCTCTTTTTAAGTGACCAAAAAATGGAGGGCATCCAGGCCCCCTCCCACGCTCATTTTTTTCCCAAAGTCAACGGATCAAAATTTTGAAATAGCCATTTTGTTCAGCATAGTTGAAAACCATAATAACTATGTCTTTGGGGATGACTTACTCCCCCACAATCCCTGGGGGAGGGGCTGCAAGTTACAAACTTTGACCAGTGTTTACATATAGTAATGGTTATTGGGAAGTGTACAGACGTTTTCAGGGGGATTTTATTTTGTTTGGGGGTGGGGCTGAGGGGAGGGGGGCTATTTTGGAGGATCTTTCCTTGGAGGAATCAGTCATGGGGGAAGAAAAATTCAATGAAAAGGGCGCAGGATTTTCTAGCATTACTATAAGAAAACAATGAAAAATAAACATGAAAACGTTTTTTCAAATGAAAGGAAGGAGAAGCATTGAAACTTAAAACGAACAGAGATTATTACGCATATGAGGGGTTCTAAAAATATTTTTAGCATAAAGAGCGAGGTGTTTAGGAGGAGATACATACCTCGCTCTTTATGCTAAAGTATTTTAGTAATTTCAAGTATTTATTCTACCGCCTTTCTGATTCAGGGGTCATTCTTAAAGAATTGGGACAAAACTTACGATTTAGTGTAAAGAGCGAGGCATTAATGAGGGTGCAAACCCCCTCGTATACATAATAAAAATATAAGATTATGAAAGTTTGTTACGTAAGTTCATTCTTAAGTTACGTATATTTTTTACTAATAAATCGTTAAAAATTAAAAGTTCTAGTTGCCTTTTATGTAACCGAAAAATTGGAGGGCAACTAGACCTCCTTCTCCACCCCTTATTTCTCAAAATCGTCTGATCAAAACTAAGAGAAAGCCATTTAGCCAAAAAAAGAATTAATATACAAATTTCATTTTAATAATTTATGTGCGGAGAGCCAAAACCAAACATGCATTAATTCAAAAACGTTCAGAAATTAAATAAAAAAAAAAACTAATTTTTTTAGCTGAAAGTAAGGAGCGACATTAAAACTTAAAACGAACAGAAATTACTCCGTATATGAAATGGGTTGTCCCCTCCGCAATCCCTCGCTCTTTACGCTAAAGTTTGACTCTTTGCCACAATTCTACTTTTTAAAACAATTAAAAACTTTAGCGCAAAGAGCGAGGGATTGCGGAGGGGACTACCCATTTCATATACGGAGTAATTTCTGTTCGTTTTAAGTTTTAATGTTGCTCCTTACCTTCAGCTAAAAAAATTAGTTTTTTTTTTATTTCATTGCACAAAAGACCCTTGTTTTTACAACTGCATATGTTTATAGAACATTTCTTTTTGCAATGAAAGCGTATATAGCCTTGCCATCCGCTTCTCGAATTAGCAGCTGCTGCTTCTCTCAGCGAAATTTCTGGAAAACCAATCTCATTCATAGAAAGTAACTTTTCTTTACAAATTACAAACTGATTATGTGTGTAAAGCTGCTTGAGGGTACCATTTTCATTTGTAAGTTTATAGAAGTTGGAGTCTTCTATTCCAACAACAACCGCTAAAACATTTCAGCTATCTAATATATAACGGGGAGTCATTGCCAGCCTTAGCCCCTCTGTAAATATTAATACTTTAATACCTCACAGTAACACGTTAAAGAATCAGACCAACAATACTGAAATTGATGTAAACCGAATGCTAATCTACAGTAGAATCAGATACATAAGAACAAAATTTGGTGAACGATTCTCATTTCTCATGCAACACAGCAGGAAACAGGATATTTATTCGAAATCATAGGAAAAAACGACAAACCACAATAATTTGGGCTGAAGACCATGCTCAACTCCTCACTTTGAGTACTGGTTCCAGGTTCCAAGCAAGGGGCTACTCTCTCCAAGACACTATATACACCAGCTGCGGTGGGGATTTACATCAGATGGGGGAAAGTCAGGGCTCCTCGGCTCTAGGTATCTTTCTGGACGGCCCAAAATTAGCAATTTTTACATTTAGACAGGGGAGGGTTGGAATTTTACTGAGTGTATCTTCAAGACTACTTTAAGAAGGCTGCGTTGGCTTGGCCACGTCCTAAGAAGATCCAATGACCGCATGATCAAGCAATTTCTTCTAGCTGCTCTTTTGTCAGATTGACGCATACGTTCTGGCAGTCAATTGAAAAATTGGTGGCCAACTGTCAAAACGATACCATTGGTGGATTTCAAAAGGTTAGCAGAAATTGAGACATTTGGTGGCTCCGGTTTTCTGAAGAGCTGGCAAAAAATCATAACAAATAGGAGTCAACCATACGGAGTCTTCTAAATGCCGGGTGAGGCGTCCAAGATTGATCCCGCATCAAGTGCAAGTACAAGTGCAAGAATCTATCTTCAATGTTATGTATTTTATAGCTTTGCTTTGCTTTACTTCATTTTACTGATAAAAGTATATAGTTTTTTTGTTAATGCTAAAGAAATTCCCCTTTGAAAATCACCGTAAGCTCTTAGTTTTAATTTATTATTACCAGCTATATATTCTCCTGATTTTAAACCCTTCTCAGTCTCATACCATGATTTCATACTTGCTTTAGAATTTCGCTGAATTAAAATTCAGGATTTGTGCTGGAATAATTATTTGTATGTGTTCAATATTAAACAGTTATGCTGGAATTTAAATAATTTTCTTTTTGCAATCATCCCCAAATCCTTGCTCACACCAAGGTTTGGGTGTACCCCTCCTTAAGACCCTTTGCTTCATTAGTTTCATATATATAAGCCTTTAGCCCGTCCGGTTATAACAGCTTTTTTCCTTCTGTTTAAATGATGAAATTACATTAGGTAAGTTTTACAAGAACATTTGGTAATGCGGTCAAAGTACAAAAAATACAAATAATATCCTTTAATGTCTCTTTAATGTTTATTCGCAGTCAAAAATGATGCATTGCACAAATTCCATTATAACCACCAACACTTAGTGGTCGGTTGAAATTTTGCGGTTAGTAATATAGGTCTAATAATAAAATATGTCATTTCTTTATGCACAAAGCTTTTTAAATGTTTTGGGACTAGGAGAACGTTTTGGGACCAAGGTTGAAAAAACTTGGAAATTAATGTTGTTAATACTTTCGTACTTTTTTTAAAACTACAGACGCGTTCATTTTGAACTTAATCAGATACCGATTGGGGGAGTTCCCCTAGAGATTTACCCAAAGAACCCTTGTCAAGGACAATTAGCCATACAACACCCATTTCAAAAACGCTCCATGATACCCTCCCTCAGAAATTTCCGAGGTCAAGTATGTGAAAATGCCAAGAATTAACATTTACACATCAGCAGAACTCTGAACTTTTTTTTCTTCTTCTTTCAACCAAAATGGGTCATTTTAAAAATTACAAGCAGAAATACTTATGGTGAAATCCAAGAAACTGTTACAAACGAAAACAAAACATATTTCAGCCTAAATGTTTTGTGATAAGATTGAGAAAATTTACTGACTTGTTTTTTTTTTTACTTTTTTAGGAATTTGGCCATCTGAAGGATTTTCAACATGATCAGATCCTCATGAAGGAGTCCCCTAAAATTGGATATAGGATCCCCTCCCCCTTCCTTTACGAATTAGGCATAAATTTCCCATTTGGGAATCCTTCCCGTGGACATTGAGCTGTGACCAGCTGTGTCAAGAGTTCCAGGTGTTTACCCTCCCCCTCGGAAAATACCCTCTCGGAAAAAAAGGGACTTTAAAAAACGCATCACAAATGTGAAATTGATATCTCCTCTCTTGTGATTTCTGGGAATATTTCTGGGTACTCATGTGTTACTCAGAACACACTCAATAAGTGAAGTTAGGTTGTTCCGTGAAACAAACTACGATGCAGTTACATTTTATGAGAAAATCCGGTTCCATAGCCACAAAAACAAAACTCAAAGACAAAAGGTTAGGTTAGGTTAGAATTCTAAGTTGTAATTTTACAAGTCTCCTAATAAAGCATTATATTTTCATCACATTTCGCTTTATTTCATCAGTCTTATCAAAACTTTGGGCTATATATTTGCACATTAGGAGGGTGGGGTGCATTATGTAAAATAGCTAACTGAACCTAACCTAACCACCTCTATATATAAAATATTTAATTAAAATATACCTGCATCATAGTTTGTTTCACGAAAGAACTTAGCTTCACTTATTGAGTATGTTCTGAATAATACACAAGTACCTATTTCTGAACTACGCTGTTATTATGAAAGTAAAGAGTAACATTACAACCCAAAATGAGCAAAATTTATTCCGTATAGGAGGTAAAATGCCCCTTCCTCATCCACACCTCCATCTCATGGTCATAGAAACTTAGAAATTTAGGAGGGTGCTCATTAGATCAGAAATTGCGAGTTCCAGTCCTTTTTTTATAAGTTGAAAGTAATTGGAGACAAACCAGCCGCGAGGTGGGGAGTATTTTCCAGGGGGTATTTTCGAAGGGAGGATTTTCCGTGGGGGTATTTTCTCTGGAGGAGGGGTTGATTTTCTGCGTGGATATTTTCCAGGGGCGAGGTATTTTGCGTAGGGGTATTTTCCGCGGGAGGTATTTTCCTGGGGATAATAAACGCCAGCCACCACGTCAAAATACTAAAAAATGCATATTCATGCATCAATTAGAACGCTACTAGCTGTTTATTTTCTTCGAACAATTCAAAATAATCATTTTTTGAATGATTATCAAAATAATCAAAATAAATAATATTTCAAAATAATGTAGAGAAAAAAAATTGTTAGTGATACTTATGAAACATAGAAATGGGGGAAACCGAAGAAAATTTTTATATAGTGGAATTAAATAGCCCAAAAGCAGATATTTCACAGAATTGTTATGCTGAGCCATCGTCGACACATAAGGTATAATAGACTAACTAGCCTTGACGACCGAAGAACAAAACATAAAATAGCAAAAACCGGAAAATCAAAATTGAGAAGTAAGCGAATAATAACAAACGAAAATTAGAAATATTCGAGGAACTTACTTAACTTTTTCACTAAAGAAAGCGACAAGGTAATAGAATAGAAACAAATAAATAAAAGAACACAATTTTGAACATTTATAGGCTGCTTTTAAGTATAGAAACACTTTTGAATATTGAAAATTGTATAATAAAATTGTTCTTAACGTGTATTAATGAATAAAATTACTGAGCCAGTGCTAAAACCTAATCTTCAATAACAGTTTTAGGGACATGAGAGCACATGTTTTTCTTATCTTAAAACCTTCGATAAAAAAATTATTATCCAGCATTTCTTTTGCTATTTAAAAGCAAACGAAATGTTTAAATGCTTAAAAGCAATATTTTTTACAATTTTGGAATTATATGTTTTACATAAACAAATATTAGTGATCATATTGTTCAGAAAAACACCAATTTCCTATTTTTATTGATTTAGGGTTGAAACAGTAGTGGTGGGACGATATGTCCTGGGGATACTCCCTTAGTTTAGGCTCCAAAAGATTGTTTATACCACTGAAATTGTCATGAAAAGCAACACGCAAGGTTAAAATACATGTTGTTTTATTAGTTTATTTTTCTGAAATAAAAACATACACATGGTTAACATACATCTGGTTTTATCAATAATGTATGATCACTTAAGAAACTTAGATTTTTAGTTTCCATAAAAAGAAGTCACACGATTAAAATACATCTTATTCTATTTTCTATTTATAGAGAATATTTATTCTATTTATATTCTATTTATATAAGTTTCATAGAAACTTCGGTGTTATATTCAGAAATAAGAACACCTACTGTTAAAATACATCTGGTTATATATATATATATATATATATATATATATATATATATATATATATATATATATATATATATATATATATATATATATATATATATATATATATATATATATATATATATATATATATATATATATATATATATATATATATATATATACATATATATATACATATATACACACACACACAAAGACGCATACGGTTAAAACACATATGATTTTATTTGTAATTTTTTATCATTTGAGAAACTTGGGTTTTAGTTTTATAAAATGAGCGCACACGGTTAAAATACATCTTACTTTATAAAAAAAAATTGATCATTTAAGAAACTTGGACTTTAGTTTTCGGAAATAAAAATTTATACGATTAAAATACATCTCATTTGTTAATAATATTTTACCATTTAAAAAAGTTGGGGTTTAGTTCTCATAAGAAAAGATCGCACAAGGTTAAAATACATTTGATTTTATTGATAATATTTGATTATTAAGTAACTTGGGTTTCAATATTTATAGATAGGAACACACACGGCAAAAATACATCATACCTTATAAAAAACACTCGAGTTGTTAAGAAACTTGGGGTTTTGTTTGGGAAAATAAGGACACATATGGTCAAAATACATTTAATTTTATAAAGATATTTAATTATTTAAAGAATTAAGGTTTTAGTTTTCATAAAAAGCAACGCGTACGGTTAAAGTAGTCTGATTTTATTAACGATATTTGATCGTTTAAGAAACATCAAACATCAAATTTTGGGTTTTATTTTTCAGAAATATGAACAGACATAGTTGAAATACATTAGATTTTATTAATAATATGTGATCATTTAAGAAACTATGGGCTCTAGTTTTCATTTTTTTTAAATGCAAACGGCTAAAATACGTCTTATTGTATAAACAAAATGTTTAAGCACTTAAGATATTTGGTATTTATTTTTCAGGAAAATGAACACGGGTGTCTAAAATATATCCAATTTTATTGATAATATTTGATCATTTAAAAAATTTGGGTTTTAGTTTCTTGAAAAAGAAACGCTTATAGTTATTTTCGATATTTGTAGGAACACTTCTTTATGTTGTTGATATATGTCTCCAAGAAAAGAGACTAAAATGGGGCAAGTGCAAGCACATGGGGAACTACAAAAGCATTATATAAAATAGCAAGGATGCGACAATTAAACTTGAACTTCAGCACTACCAACAGGCTATATGCCTTCCTAGCTTTATTCGCCAAAGATTCTTTAAGCAAGACCCGTGTCGATCGGAGATTTTTTCCAATTGTGTTTCCAAGGTACGTAAGACGTTCTTGGTCTTGTATGACGTGCACACCCAGAGATACCCCAATACTAAACAATACTTTTCAGTAGGCTTTATTTTATCAATTCTCTTATAGGACTGTCGCATCACGGCTTAAAACATATACGATTTTATTAATTTTGACTTTATGCATAGCCCAACTCTAAGCAGTCAATTTCGAAAGGCTTTATTGCATCATTTCCCTTACGGGGCTGTCTAATCATAACTTAAAATAAATACGAGCTTATTAATATTGACTAAATCCATACTCCAATGCTATGTAACAATTTTCAAAATGTTTTATTGTATCATTTCCCTCATGGGGCTGTCTAATTATCACTTAAAAAATACAACTTTAGTAATTTCGACTAAATGCATACCCCAATTCTAAGCAATCATTTTCAAAAAGGCTTTATTGTGTCATTTTTCCTCATAGGGCTGTCGTATAACGCTTGGAATATATACAACTTTATTAATTTCGAATTTAAGCATAGCCCAATGCTAAGCAAGACATTCAAAATTAATTTTTATTTTCCCTTATTTTTTCATTTTAATTTTTTTTATTTTTCGTTTTCTTGTGTGGGGGCAAAAAGTTGGGGAAGGAGCACTGGGGCCCTTGGTGGTAGGACATGGATGACAATAAGCTCCCTTTGAAAAAATGCCAAAGCAATTGATTTATTGGGGAGCATAACTTTGCTGGTTTACTATACCCAAGTGCGTGATAAGACCAGATTCAGTCAGCCCAAATAAAAATTTATTCATATAACTGTTAGAAAATTTCTGAATATTAAGTATCATAATAGCTGATTATTCCTCTTATTCCATGAAGGTCGGATATATGTTAGTCAGGTCCTGACAGAAATATGCAGGCCATTCACCGGATCTGGTTGTTAGGTAAACCGGTTATTTAAATTTTGTACTAATACGGTTATGCTAATGAAATTACCATGGTATTATTGTCCATATCGTTAAAGCCTCATGCTGTAAGTACAGTAGTATAGACAATCTTTAGAGCCTAAATAAGGGTGTGTCCCCCGGACGTATTGTCCCACCACTACTTGAAACATCTGCAAAAGGGTCTTCTAATATTCTGACTTTTATTTTCCAAAAATCATAAGGATCATTCTCGTTTATTACAAATATTATTGATGCTTACATAGATATCTCACTGCAATATACATGGGACGAAGTGATTCTCAATTTCATTGGCTATCTAACAAAACTCAACCACTCGTTCATATCGCGCGATATCATTGAATTGGATTCGACACCGGCTGCGCTTGGGTTGAATAACGCTCCGTCCGTGAAATTTTATTTGATATTGTCAACCATTAGGAAGACAAACCATCAGATCGGATGGCTCTTGACGTTTCCAATTATGTTGAAGTGAGGTATCTGGTGAAACCCGATAGATAATTTGTGTCTATAGATTTATTTGTACACCTTCTTCGAAAATTATGCTAATTGTCTCAGTTAGGCTTGTAACTTTTGGAGGTTAATTTTAAACCTTTTCCATTTTACATGTTTTGAATAACCAAAAAAACGAATTATCTTGATGTTTATATTGTAATTATAACTTTTTTTAGTACTAGTAGCAAAAGTCACTCCTTACATGCAGTTCGTCACTCCAAGGGTTTTCATAGTTTTTTTTCGTTCTAGAATCCCAGTGAAGAGAATACTCACCGTTGCATTACTACTTAGTACTGTTGGCTGTGATGCAGCATTGAAAAAGAAAAAGTATATAAAAGGAGGTCAGATTCTTCAGCGAATGAGTGTTGGGCGACACATTGGTGATCAGCGACCTCAAATAAGTCAGACTAAAAAAGAAGGCGAATCAACCATTTACTATTTAAGGCTTCCCCCACAGCCATATTTTTATAATGATTTCAATGAATTTGATTCCAGCTACACCAAAAAAAGAACATTAAATAAAATAGGTTTGAGCTTTTCGTCAAATGGGAAACCGAAGCAAGTATACCATTGGAACCTCCCACTCTTAAAAACAACACCATTACCATTTGAGATGATCACTAAGAAGAAGCATAAGTTCATTACTGCGGAATCAACGACAACAACAACAACTACTGAATCGACATCAGTACCAAATATAGCAGAAGTCAGAAGACCAGCTTATGAAGACAAAAAGAGAACCCTTTTGAGAAAACAGTTTTATAATAATGGCAAAGCTTCGAGTATTTACTTTATACCGAACAAATTCAAGCCTAAATTTTATGGAAAATATTTTAGGTACTAAAAGTGCAGTAAAACATTGTTCGGGGGAATGGTCAAGGGATATTTAGCTTATAAGGCTTAATGATATTTTCTTAGTTTATTATCCGTGAGCTTTTATTTAAATTTTATTTATGTCAATACGTGTATATATTTATTTGCCAATTAAATACATTTTTTGAAGACCTATACACATTCAAATGTTGTTTGTATTTATGTTTAACCCAATAAAAAGCGTCCTGTCATACTAGTTCGGTCACAGTGATCAGTCAGAAGGAAATTTGGGAGTAGCAAAATCATAAAACCTGGCTTGTTTCCGGCATCACAATATTTTGTAATTATGTCTCAGAGCTTAATAGTTCAAAATTCACAATAACTGGATTAGTCTTCTGATAAAAGATCCTGACTATCTTTCATAATAAAAAATATCAATATTAGGCTTAAGTCGCTTGTTCGCCTGCAAGGCAATTTGACTTCAGTTCTTCGTTTTGCCTTGAAGTCCAGCGGACATTGCCTGTCATGAGTCAGCCCAAAAATCTCGGTCATCCTTATTGTAATTCCAATGAGTTTTCACAACAGAAAAAGCTCACATAATTGAAATAATCTCATTTTTCTAATTGCCTACAAGCTCTGTGAACATGGTCAGTCAAAAATCTCTGAAAAGTTTTTATTTGGAATCTCCAATTACCTTAAAATGGCTCAAAGAACTGATAGGCTTTGGAGGTATAGTTATTAGACCATCTGAGTATTTTAAACAAATGTTTTTTCAAAATTTTGATCAGTGCTGGGAAGGGGGCTTCCAAAGAGGATAAATGGAGGAGGATCTCACTGCCCACAGATCATTTTACAGCAACCACCTGAATATGGTTAATGCCTAAGTCATCGCTGAGGTATTACTGATACGGCCTTTCGACAACTATTTTTCAAATAGTGTTCCTTGATTTTTTTCAATGTTTCCCTCAAAATTTCTGAAAGTAGTCAGAAATATTGGGTTTTATTTGAAACATACCTTGCTTTCGTTGTGTTTCCCCTGAAATATCCCCCTGAAATATCCCTGAAAATAATTGCAAGTAAGAGTAGTTGCTGACACATTCACGAGCAGTCATTTTCTCAGATGAAGTCACAGTAGGGCTTTTATTATGTTTGACATCCCTCTAAAAATTTTCTAAGAATTCTACATAAATACCCTTAGCCTTTCGTGGTTGCAGCAACCGCTGCAACCTAGTAAGGAAGGAACTATGGCCCATAATAGCCCAATATTAACAAAAGCTTTGAAAAGAATATATGGCAAGAGAAAAAAATTGCCATTTCTAGCTGACTCAGGAATTATAAATAAATAATTCGTAATAATAAAAGGTTAATTTGAAAATACATTTGTGAGACTTTTGAAAAACCCCTGTAACCTAGTAAGGAAGGAACTATGGCCCATAATAGCCAAATGTTAACAAAAGCTTTAAAAAAATGACAAGTGAAAAATTGCCATTTCTAGCTGACTTAGGAGTTCTATATTATTCGTAATAATAAAAGCTTGTTTTGAAAACGCATTTATGAGACATCTGGAAAAACAGCCCGAAACCTCTAAAAATTTCACTGAATCGAAATGAAAAACCTATAATTGGGAGTGCCTTGGCCAAAAACTCTTACAGGGGACATAAAGTCCCACAGCTTGAACAAAAAGGAAAATCATTTTTTTGCATAGGTAGCACTAGTGTGCTTCCTTCTTTTTTGTTTTCTTCACTACTAGTGGGCTCTGGAAAATCATAGAGCTGTTTAAGGGCTCATTTCAAAGGAAATTGCCATGTCTATTCGCTGTTTTAGTTGAAAAAATAGTATATATGCAATAAAATAATTTTGTGGTAAAAAAAAACTGCATCTTGGTATACAAGACAATGAATGACGTCATAATCGTAGTTTAAAACCAATCATGATGGTATCGTAAAACTATATAATAATGTTGGTTGTAATAGCGGTTTGTTCTTTACTATATCTAGCTAAGAAAAAGCTGAATTAGTTTTTCCTTTGTATGATACTTAGTCATGGTTAAGCAGTAGTTTTATCGTGATCCATATAACCAATCTGCAAAATTTATATATAGCTATCATTATGTATAAACCGTAAGATTTAGTTCAATTCATTTAATTTCTATTATCATTATATTTTTGCTCAAGATCAAACAAACTCCTTTTTCCAAATAACCAACTTTACATATAAGCAATGTCCAACTCATATAACTTACAGCACTTGCCCCAGGGGTTGTGGGGGGCTGTGTCTTCCTCTGAGTTATAGTTTTTTGACTTTTTGGCTATTTTTAGCAGCATGACTGTTCTAAAGTTTTGGTCAGGTCTCTTTAAGGGGAGAGCGGTTGGGAGAAGGACTAGTTGCCCTCAAACCACTTTTTAACATCTTCCTAAACATTCCTTGAAAGTTTGAACTTAATATCCTCAGCCGTTCTTGAGATATTACAGATACCACTCCTTGATAAACTGAAGGCACATAGTATCTTTTGATTTAGTTTAGCATGCCTCTCAACGTTTCCTTAAGTTTTTCCTTAATACTCTTAGTCTTTTCGAGTGCACCTGGAATGAAATATTCCTAGGAATGACGCATGGATGGATAATAGATAGACTTATCTATTAACAAATGAACTAACATCATTTTTATGCAATCCTAATAAGGGGGTTAATGCCACATATGCCTCTCACTCAATCGGACTATCTGTCTTGGCTTTTTCTACAGTTAGCCATGGCTTGATGCCCATAACTATTCGATTTTAATTCAAATCGGTTCTTTATTTAATTTCTGACCGTTTTTAACATGCCGGGAAATCCCACCTCCCACGTTTAAAATTTCCCCTGGAAAACTCGTCCCACAAAATTTTCTCCCCACAGAAAATCCTTTCCTTGTGAAATCCTTTAACCCCCACAGGAAACTCCCCCAAATATAATCTCTTTTCTTTTTAATTTTTAATGTTGCCCATTGTTTTCAGACGAAAAAACTTGTTTTTTATTTAATCTTCCAAAATGATGGCTTTTCTTGATATGAACAATTGATCTTTCTAAGTACAATTTGTATTACTTCTTATACTCGGCTCGGCTTATGGAAGTTCTCGGGAAAGTATTTCTATTTCTTAACGCTTGCAGCGTTAAGCAGCTGTGTAATAGCAGGAAAGTTGGATCAGAATATAAGGCATTTTCCAAGATCAGCTGAGTTTTCCCTTAAATAATAGTCCCTTCTGTTCTCGTCAATCTTCTCAGCAATTTTGACCGATGGATCTGTTCCATCTCCACTTACACATTAAATTTTTTCTTGTTTTCGTTTAAGAGGATTTCACTTAATAGAATTTCGAAATTTGCTGTTCGAAAGGGGTCTCAAATAACCTAGCTCTCCCAAAACCCAAACACATCTCCAATCTCACAAAACCGTAAAACTTCCTTGCACTCACGCTCTTCGACTCAGCACCAACTGGAACAAAGGAGCAACTAGGAACATAGGGTCATCAGTGCCTCCCCCACCATAAAACTGCAAACTCCTATAAAAACCCAGTAGAAGCGAGTACAAAGCTAAGCTATGAAACAAGATACCCGAGTTCCTCTCTCCTTCATAACATGTAAATTTTTACTATTAAAGTATTTAAAATGCATTAAAAATTGCAAACAAGATTTTTAAACTTTTGGTATTTCAAAAGCTGGGCCAAGACCCGTCCCTTTGGGCACATAGAAACCAATCAAAACACAAAATAAAATTGTTGATGGAATTACAAACGCTTTCAAGTCTTATCGATCACCTTTCCGCTAAAATCTTGCGTCCCGCACGATTATGCTACTACTACTACTACTACTAATAACTCACTGCAGCACCAAGCCCCCTGAGGCCAACACAGCTACGCAGGCTCCTCCTCCAACCTAATCTATGCAAGGCTTCCCTCTTTACAACCTCCCAGGATGTTCCCATATCCTTTAAATCTTTATTTATGACATCCTCCCACCCCAGAGTAGGACGACCTGCTTTCTGTGTAGCCCCAGACGTTTGGACAAAAAGGAGAATCTTGTGCAATCTGCCATCCTTCATCCACAAAAACGTGGCCTAGCCGTCTCTACCTTTCTTTCATTATAGGCCAAGAAAGTGGGATTGAACCACGTTTTTCGTACAACCTACTGTTTGAAATTTGGTCCGTCAGCCGGGTACCCAGAACAATCCGTAGGCGATTTCTTGTGGAAAACATCTAGTAAATTTTCATCCGGTTTCGGAGCGCCCATGCCTCAGAGCCATATTTGACCACTGTCATGACTGTAGCTTCCAATATTCTAATCTTGGTTTGCAGAGTTATCTTCCTATTCTTCCAAACTTTTTTTTAACTGTGAAAAAAAAAACACCCTGAGCCTTAACTATTCTACTTATAACATCTTCACTACTCCCACCGTTTTTACTAAAAATACTACCAAGATACGTTGCTGCGCTCAACTTTCCTGGAGCGGAACTGATTATTGCTCTTGCACTAAAACGCTTCTGTGTAGCTGTGGCTGGACTCACAGAAATACATCTCGTCGAAAAGGAGTCAGAGGATATCAGTACAAAAGAATTCACCTGATTGGTTCTGGTGACCCAAAAACAGAGACAAACGGCGTAGGCCTTGTGCTAAACTCTACGACAAAGTCTTTTTTCTTACAAGTGTGAAAAGTAGACTTTTATTGTGTGCTATGCTCCCACTAGGCTGAATACTGCAGATGTGAAGGACCATTCTATGCAAAGCTCTCAATGACCCCGTTTAGAGTCTTATTGCACGACATTATCACTTTAGTGGGACACCTTAGCGTGACATACACTGGCAGGGAGGGTGTGTGAAGAAATGTTCCCGACCCTCTAGCTTCAGACCCATTGAGTGACAAAGGAGACTCAAATTTGATCTAAGTAGCCTAGCGACCACTGCGATACAGCAAAAGTATGCTCTCGATATCTCAAACTGGTATAGCTGCCATCAAGACCAGGATGACTCCAAAATGGCATGGAACTCCCCCAAAGAAAAAATACTGAGAAACACACTGAATATCCCCAAGGGCCGTTCGTGATCGAGCTGCAAAATAAGGCCCACCCATCAAACAACAGTTCATATTACAAAAGTGTCAATGACACGTGTAATAGTCTACTGCAGAAAAATAGAAAGACCTTTGTTGACAGGAAATCCAGTGATTTTGAAGATGCTGCTAGGAAGGGAGACGCCTACTCACAATACAAAACCTCTGTTCCCTAAGTGAAGGGAAGCCTTCCACTATGAGCCGTGCTCTGTCTGTTGATGGTAGCATCCTGGATGAAAATGCATGCCTGCTCCCTGCCAGAAGCAGCCACTTTTTAAAACTTCTAAAAACAGAAGCAGTCACACAATCAGGCCCTCACCTGATTCAATCAGCCTTGACCACGCCTGAGGTGGCTTCCAATCTCGTATCACGACAGTCTAAAGCCTCCGAGATCAAAAATGCTGTGAAACATTTAAATCATAATCGAGCCCTTAGTGTCTATGGTAAAAGGGCGGCGAGAGGGGGTCTGGTTACCCTCCAGTCACGTTGACTCTTAATAAGTGCACTAGGATTATTACTTTTAAACTGAATGAGTCCCCTCCAAAGTGTTTACGACCACGCCTTCCGTATGAAGCGGCTCTGAAAAAAAAAAAAATCATAAATAATCCATTGAAGCCTTACGGTTCTTTTCTATAGACAAAGCTAGAGCGCTGCCTCAGAAAAATTAAGTAAGAAAAGGTTAGAAAGTGTTAATTCAACAATGATTTATTTTTCAAAAATACTTATAGAACTCGATAAAATTAACAAAAAATGAAAAACAGTAAGGACACCTAGATATGCGACGGAAGTTTAACAACATTTGAATATATATCCATACTGAGCAAATTCATTGCATAAAAATAAGAACAAAATAAATTTAAATGACTTAAAATATCTAAGGCCTATTTTTAGTAGGCCTCCGTTAAAAATATGTTTTAAATGTAAAAAAAAAAATTATTCATTCTACATCTTATATATAAGCCACACATTCATCAAGATTTGAATAAGATCAAGAGAGAAACGAAAACAGCAAGTCCCAAATTTTGGGGGTACATTTAGGGAAGGCTCAAGTCAAAATAGCAGTTTAGTTTTAGATGATATAGATTCTCCGAAAGGTAAAAGTATGTACATTTGCTTTTAATTAAATAGCCCGAAATCAGGGCAATTGATGATTCAGATCGCAGTAGCAAGGGAGTGCAGGGATGGGGTCCTCATCCTTAACTGATTTAAGGGATACAAAAATACACTTAGCAGCTGTTTTCGCATTTTAAAACGTAAAACAATTAATTTTTTTTGGCAAATGTGGCAAATTTCCCATATACATATTTTGGCTGTGTATTATTTCCCTTAATATTTAAGGCCAGAATTCTTTAATATATTATAATTTAACTTAGCAATAGATCCAAAAGCTGTCTGTAATCAGACTTGTGTCATTAGACGGGGTAGTTTGACTTAAACAAGATAACTGAAGTACTCTGGAGTAATTTGATAGCCGTTTGAAAGCAGTATTACAAAGTGTAGCTGGCTTTGGTTATTTGAACAAAAAGTTTTATTAATTCTATTATCTTTCACATTTATAAAAATTCAGATTTTGGACAGAATTGAACAAAAGTGCAAAGACCCAATTGGTGGGGTGGGGGGGGGGATAGAATAGCAATTGTTTCAAAAAGGCACAAGGAATAGTCGATATTCAGGGTCAAATCATGTTGACGTATCATATAAACATATTCACGAGATATCTAACATAGTATTGACAATTTTCCAGTCAATAAAAAACAATTTAAATACAAAGGACTTTATCTGAGTTTTGATGCCTTCATTGCCATAACAGATGAAAATTTAAAAGAGAGTTAAATGCGTTTCTTTTGTCAATCTAGATGGCGATCTTCGGTATTTGTACCTTGGCTGTAGATAGACGTGAGTACTATCAAACTAAACAAACTATAAGTCACAAGCCGGCAGAAGGTTCTATGCTTTCACTAGATTTTATATTAGCAAAATTCGTCAGATTTTCCAACCAAGTATCCTAGTCCGAATGAAAAATTCAACAAAAAACCAACAACACATTCAGGATAAAATAAGAAAGCAGAGATTCCGGACACGGTCTAAGTAATTGTTCTCCTAAGATCAAAAGTTGGTCAAGAATCTTAATTTCAGGCAAGTTCATAAAAAAATGTTTCATAAATCTATTGAAACATTCAAGTAAATGTAGACAGTCTACTTGGTCTAACCCCCGGACCGACCTCTAATCAGTGCTGTTTCTAGGGCGGAGGGTAAACTGGGCAGTTGCCCAGGGCACCGTGGTTTGCGATGCTGGTGAATTACCCACTCTGATCCATTTTTTTTTACTTTGATTTTGCTTTTTTACTTATATTTAAGTCGGAAGAGGGCGCTTTAATTAATTTGGCCTTGGGCACCACCAAATCTAGGAATAGTCTTGCCTCCAATAATTGTATCCGACATCTAAGAATAAACGATGGTAAGCAGTCATCAAGGTTAGAAACAAAACAAAAGGTTTTCAAGCTTAAGTTACCCTGAATTACCATCTAAGTACCATCTAAGAAATCTACTTCTTTGACTTCAACAATTTGTTCGATCAACATCTTATATGTAAAATAACAGTTTCAGTGTCATACAAGTAATTCAAAATTTTAGACAATAGAAATACTTTAGGATCAATCTGCGACAGGCAGAAGGATAACTGAAAAAGGAATACTTCCTTTTTTAGACAAGTTTAGATCATCTTTCAATAATAAATCTAAATTACATCATTACTCTGACTTAGTGAATGAATAGATGTGAAACTAAGGAATCCATTTTAATATGAGTATCTTATCCTCTCGCTGCAAATTACATTAATAGGTTTGTCGCAAATTGCATATCTCAGAGAGAAAAGCCTTGAATATAATCAACAATAAAAATAGATGACGCTCGGTAAACTTTTCATATATATTTTCTCCTTCTATGTTGCAAGCTTACACAAAATAATTAGAAAGCTACAGATTGATTCTTTGAAGTCTTTATGTTGAGGTGGTTTTGTATAACAAATTTTTATCAATTGATTGCTTTAATAAATGTGAGGGATAATAGACTTGTCACAAACATACGTCTCATTTCTGATTAATTGCGAGATACGAAATGTATTTAGTATGTGTGCTAAAATCTTTTCTATTGTGTAAAAGAACAAGCGAATATAAAATCAGTTTTTTTTTTTTTTTTTAACAAACTAGAAACAGAAGGGATAACTTGGCTAACAACTTTTATGGTAAGATTCGATGTGCCATCAATTACTTGACAAAATACTGCAAGTCTACAGTCACATAATTCTCTGATGTCAATTTCATTAGAACTGTTGCCAACGCATTGCAATCGTATCGTTTTTTGGTGCACTTTGGTACAATGCTGTGCATTCCAAGATTTTTTGGTACAGTATAAATTTTCTTGTAAATTTGTATTTGCTTGCTTCTTTCTTACTTGGATATCTGTTTAAGTTTTAGTTTGTCAAAAACTTTATTTTTATTAATGAAAATTTTTAACCTTTGGCTCAGATGGTGCAAATTATCCTGTCGCGGTACGTTTTTACTCGAAAAACTGGTACAATTTACTTCAAACAGTTGGCAACCTTGGTCATTAGATCATACACTGTTAAATGATTTAATAGGGAGTGTAATTTATCATAAAATAAACATTGTTCAGTAAATCAGTACTTATTCTAGCCAAAGGTGTTATCAGACTTCAGAATTGATGGTCTAAGGCGGCCATTCAAAGGTGTAGGGAGGTCTTTCGCCTGGGTAAGATAATTTTAGCGTAAGCCCTTGCCCTCATCCCTTGTAAATGTGAATATAACATTGTCACATTCAATGACAGTATTGACCCAAAATACAGTTATAAATCGAAGTTCAGGGAATTAAAGTTACAAAAGAAAGTGACTAAAGCCAAGTGCAAATAGTTGAAGAATGTTTCACTCATAATTAGCGGGTATTTTTATTAAAATACATCAGCTGCAATTTCATAATCGACGCTAAGCGATAGCAATACAACTTTATGCAATCACAATCTATAATTTTACGAAAAAAATTTATACTTCGATATTAATAACAAAACAGTTAATTTACGCAAAAATTGATTTTTTTGTCACTTCAACTAATAATGAAAGTTCCGTAGCGATAAAAGCGAGAAAAAGCAAGAGTTATAGAAATCAAGCCTCTTAGGAGCTTTGGAGGTTTTTTTTTTACTTTTTTGCCAAGGATTGTGTTCATGTTTTCTAACAAAATATACTTCCAGTAAATAATTAAAGGTAAATTATAGTACCTTCCTTTTTTTAAATGCTAGAGTTTATGGGAGAGTAGAGAAAGATCCACAGAACCTCCGATAAAAACTAAAAGCAGTTCCTATAGACCAATGAATGCAGCAAAATTAGCATCTTCAAATGATGATTTTCTACAATTGCCTGGGATTAATAATTCCAAAACACATCTATTTGTTACCCTTTGACACTTTCAAAGATTCGACTTGTTTATTTATCCTAATGATTGCTGTTACACTTTTTTAACTGGTTTGGATTTCCCTATTCACTTAATAAGCACAAAAATGTACTATGAAAATAATGTACACTTAAAACATAATTATCGAGCAAATAAATGATTAAAGTGTAGATGTGTTCAAGTTGTAAAAATAATAAACATATCCTAAAAAAAGGCTTTTGAAAAGACACTTGTTTTGAAATTGCACAGAATCGGCTAGCAAGTAAAACCAGTAAAAGAACCGTAATATGTACATAAGACAAAAAAAAAACAATACAAAATATATGGTGTGCTAACGAGGAACTTATTTTGGTGCACTTTGTGTTGGTACAGTAAATTTTTCCCAAGTGCATTATATTTTCTTTTTCCCCTCTTTTATGGGAGTGAAATTTAGCTTTTGGTACCAAAATCACTTTGTCGCAACGTGGATGCCTATGCAAACATTCTTTTTACAAAGAACTGGCTCACGAAAGAGGATGAAAACTACAAGGTACTTTTTTCAGCGAAATTTTAAATTTATGTTTTAAAACATACCATGTTTTGAATTACTGAAATCGATCTAGTCCATAATAGCATCTATTAATAACTAATGAGAAAAATTAACAAAACTTTCTACAGTATAATAAGCTATTAAAGCTTATTGGACTGTCGAACACAGTAAGACATATTTTAATTGGGGCAACCACTCTAGGACAGTAAAATAAGAAAATGTATGTTAATGAAGTCTTCCCGGGAGGCAGCCATTAACTCAAGTCATATTCTCTATTCGCTATGGAACGCAGCCTTACAAGAATCCACATTCGTCAATAAATATACTAAAACTTCCCATATAAAAATGTGGCAAGTTTAATTGCAAGTGAACGTTATGATGCTCTTATTCTGTTAGGGGGATTCCTCAGGGTAAGCTTGAAATGCTTCGAAATATTTCAGGCATTGTGGGCTAGTTTTATATAAGTCTTCTTTTGTTGATGATTCCACAGATCTACCAAAAATGAAAATTTTATGATTGCAAATTCTCAGTCACTTAGCCATATTTTTATTCTGACAAAGGCCAGATAGAAACTATTTTTGTGGGATCGAATATTTCATGTCAGATTGGGAAATTCGTCATTATTTTGTCTGTTGAAATGGCCTGGTGGCTCTTTTTGCAGTAAATATTATATTATATCCAATTCAATTTACTTATTTATTAGCTCCGTTCTCATACTGATAAATCAAGATGACGAAGGTGGTTTATATCTTCTCACGGCCATTTTAGGAAAGTAACCACAGGGTCTCGTTAATTTTGAACCAGTGCTCTTGTGTACTGTGAAGATTTAGAAACTGTACCTCAAGTCTCAACATTGAAATCAGCGACCCATGAAAATCTTCTTTTTTTGGGGGGGGGGGGTAAATAAATATACTTTTCTCTTCAAGCTCTTTATAGGTTGTGGATGTCAGGTTTCAGATAAAATGAGGGCTTGACTTTTGATAGATATACAAAATTTTGACTATAGTCACCCCCTCCCCAGTGATGGATAAAAATCAACAAGAATACCAGAATCTAGGACAGATTACTTTGTTCCTTTTCTAAACAATTACAAACATTTCACACTGAGCCATATCTATTTTTTTTCTAATCTAACATGTTTTTGGACCTTTTTCATATATTTTTTCTTGTCCTGGATTCTGGCATTTTCTTTTCATACATCAGGAAAAGGGGAAGCAGCCTATAGTAAAACTTTGTTTATCTATGTAAATTCATACTTTCATACTATCTGTAACTTGACATCCACAATCTATAAAGATCTTGAATAGAAAAGTAAGAAAAATATATTTATTTACAAAAAAAAGGTTCTCAAGGTAACGTTGGTAAATTTCCAACGTTATGGTAGCTTTGGTTATGGTAACCAACCAACAAATGGTAACTTTGTTAATCCATTTAAATTTTTTTAAAATAATAAAATATACTTGCTTTGAAAAATATTTCATCTATGAGATTCAAACCTCGATGTGATTTTAATTAAATTGTCAGGTGTCCTGACGACTAAAGTGATTTTTTCAGAGAGCATATCAAGCCAAGTAATTAGAGCTAATGTCCCACCGATACGTGCTTATGGTACACAAATAAAATTTTAATAAAACACTAATAATCAAAATTACTTCAAATAGTCTTCATACAAAGGTTCCTCTTTAAGTAACAAATGGAATTCTATAGAACTTTGGAACGTTTAAACTAATAGAACTATATGTTTAATGGTGATAAGACTGTGACGTTTTCAAAATCTTTTTTCATTTAAATTTTACCTCCTCAAAATTACAGTTATGAAGCCCTGCATTCACTGCTAGCTTAACTATCCATTATAGCTATTAAAAAACTTGTGGCATCTTGGGAAATTCACTCCTAAGTGAACAGCAAATTCCTACTCAACAAATTGCTAAAAATGGCACACATTCATACATGCTAAACAAACAAAAAATCTTTTATGATACAATACGGATGAGAACTAATTACATATGCATAATTAATCATGAAACAGCAAAGAGTATTCTCTTTTAATTAAGGAACTTTATGACAGCAGCAGGATTAGCTTCTTTTTTGTGGCATTTTTCTACCAGGATAAAAGAAATTATGAAGTATTTGAAAGTAATCAGGCTTATAAGGTGAATGAACTGTGAACATTGCATTTGGACGTCCGTTAAACAAGAAATTTCCTTTGATATAAGTTATTTTTGAGTTTGTTAAGACCTTCTTTGGTGGCTTTGTAGTAGTAGTTGTAGTCGGTTGTGGTTCTGTGACAGTGGTAGCAAATTCAGTTGTAGTTTCTATATCTGATTCAGTTTCAGCGCTTAAAGGAGGCAGCACAGTTGCACTGGGCTTTAGAAAATCGTCAGCAGGGCGACGAAGGGAGAACAAGCTGGATGGACGTCCGTTTGCGTTAAAATCAACTGGGAGAACATTCTTATCAACACTTGGAGTTCTAATATATCCAAGACCAGGAACAAAATTGTAAGGGTTTGGCGGAAGACGGATGTAAAATATTGGCGAGTTTGGCAACTTTGACAACGCTGTTGACGTCTTCTGCTTCTTACTTTTCTGCGTTTTTTTAGCACTTTCTACAGTATAAAATTTGTCGTCTTTTTCACTTATTTTATTTGTGTTTACGTTCTTTTCTAAGACCTGATATTCACTTGTCTTAGAATCGTCAATATAGTTCGATTTTATATCATTTTCCCTCTCAATATTTATTTTTGTTCCAGGGGTTCTACTTTTAAGATATGTGACTTTTGACCCTAATCCAACTCTCTTTATGTTACTGTTTGGCAAGCCTTGAGACGGCAGGCTATCACTGAGCTTTAGTGGCACAATTTCTGGGACAATATCACTACGACGACCATGAACTCGCAATTTTGTTGCTAAGTTTGATTTCTTACTGGTAAGCCCAGGGTATAATGACAGTCTTTCAGAAGGTATGTTACCAGGGTATATTCGAAGAGATGAGAACGTTGACGAGACAGAAGACAGAAGAGAAGCAAACATTATACTCAGTGAGAACCTAGAAAATAAAATAAAATCAATACTCGTCAATGAAGAACAGAAGATTCTGCATAAAAATAAAGTCATGTGTATTCGGTACAGTGTCATGTGCCATGTGTATGTGTATTTGGTCATGTGTATTCGGTACATTTCGATGTGTATACGGTACAGTGACAGACTGAAAATCTGGTAAATATTCACATTTAACGGATTCTGTCAGCTTTGTCAATCTTATGCAAGGTTTGATGGTAGAGTTAAAGTAAGTTTAAATTAGGTTATAGATCTTAGAAATGGGTTAAAACTTAACTTAACCAGATCTAATTTAACACAAACTGTCTTCACAAAACCTTGTATAAAACCACAGCTTAAATACTAATACAGTTACGAAAACTCGATTTATTTTTGAGACACAGTGCGCGGTAGCGATGCTAGCGGCTGGAGACAGGAATCTGGCACGTATTCAACAACACTATTCAAGCTTCTCATGGGTAAAATAGGAGTTTTCATAACTGTAATCCCGCCTATGGTGTTGTAGTACGATCTACGCATCGGAGCGCGGGCTTGGAGGAAGCTCCAAGTTCACAGCTCTGCACCGAAAGCTTCTCATGGGCAACATAGGAGTTTTCATAACTGTATTGGTATCTAAGCTGTGCATAAAACTGACAAAGCTGACTAAATCAAAGGAGAAAAAAAAAAGGAATTTTGGACATTTACCGGTGAATGTTGACATTCTTCAACATCAGTCTTTCACGGAAACATATACATTGCATACACATCTATACATCGAAGTTTGACGTTAAAAGTTAAATAAATTTATGGATTGGCTGGATGATCGAATCAATCTATTTATACAATTTACTTTTAATTGACTATGAATTTCGTTGGATTGACCAAGTTAGATGCAAAAAAAATATTTCAAAGTGAAAATTTATCACCTCAAGTTAAAATATCTGTATCTACAATGTCATATTTACTGAAAATGATTACTTTTAAGTCATTCAGCCTTACTTCAACACCCGCCTCCCCTTCAGCCTTATATAGCCCCAATCCACGCCCATAAAAATGCATATGTGATATAAAACAAGTTTTTTAACACTATCTTAAATACTCCAACGTGGCCTCTGAATATACCTACACATCCGAAGATATTCGTGTGAATAAAGCAAAAAAGCAAGTAGACGCATTGCCAGCATCAGTAGTTAATAATTTGTATATCTAAAAAAAAATTAAGTAATGGTCTGATTTTTTAGCGTCCTGTACTTAACTTAATGCTGTTTGAGTTCAATAAACTATTGCTGATTCCAACATTTATGAATTTAATGATAACGGGATTGTTTAACGTGGGAAAGCAGCATTTGACCCGTCATTTTACCTATGTCTTCACATGTCAAAATAGTGTTTTGTTAAGTGTTTTATGCTTTGATTACGGTTTACATAGATTTTTACTACCCTCTTTAAACAACAGCTGTTTAATTCAATTATACAGATTCATTATTTAAAATTTTTTTAGCTTAGTAATTAAAACACAATTTGGCGGGTGTTTGAGATTGTCAAAAATTTATTTTCACCTTTTTCAAACTCATGAGAGGATAGAGGAATAGTCTACTACCCCTTTTCATATTAGAAATTTAAGACTGGGTTCGTAAGGGTTGCTTTCAACAGGTTGAAACAAGAACACTGAACTCTGATAGGTAAAGCAAAGAAAAGGAAAATACCATATTACATAAATCTAGTTTAAAAAGGCTATATTTATGAAGAAGAAAGGGACAGGGAAGGGAATGGGTGAACAGGTTTACCCAACCTCAGAAAGACAAAAAATTGCATAGCCGAACACATTTGCCGATTCATATTTTTCAACTGCTCCTATTTACTAGCATAGATTGAGTCCTAAGTATCAGACACATTAGAAGATTTTCTGGAAGGTAGTTCAATTTTAAATAATTGTAGTTTTTTCTTTTAAATTATCCTTACGAAATCCAGAATCATGTCTAACGCTTCTGATAGGAATTTCAATTGGAAACAGACCCCAAGTTTCATTGTACAGAGCATTGATTCTCTCCCTCGTGCTCTGGAACGATAACTTACATTTATTGGACAAAATTGATAAATTCAAGTACCACATTGGACTAACTGTAAGCATTTTAATCACAAAACAGTGTCAGATTCTCGCACAAGGACATAGCTTGCATAGTGATGTAGATCTGGAAGGATTTGTATCCACGAAGGATAATACAATAAAATATGGTTTTTAATAGAATGCCTTACTGATTACCACAAACTAAATTTTAGCCAAATACAAGTACGGTATATGAATGAATGAATGAATGTATTTAAAGCCATTTTTCGGGCCGTATACATACATATACAACAAAAAACAAACTAAATAATTTAACACTCGACTTTCGAATAATAAGACCCTTCCGGACAAAATTTCCCACTGCTACTATATTTACTTTTGACGTCGACTTCGAAGTTCCAAGAAGGGGCTCACGACCACCCATCCTAAGAAAGCTCCCTCTTAGCTCTTTTAGCCCCTGACACCTGAAAAGAAAATGGTCCAGCCCATCAAGATCACCGCAAATTGGGTAAGTATACCGAATTTCCGGATGACACCTTTTTTTCCGAACACTATAAAGAGGGAGATAGTTTGCTCGCAGCAGCATCCATGACCTCAGGGATTCTTTAGGAATCCCTAATTTAAAATAAAACGTGTTTATGACCACGTGTTTCCGTCCAACTTCCAGAAAAATATATGATCAAAGTATTGAATATGCCACACTCTAATCTCTACTTTACGGACCCTGGTTTAGAGTTGAATTTGATAAATAGTAGGAAGGTGATATAGGCTGCTTTGGTGGTAAGAAATTTGCAGCAGTAGTTTAAAGCTGTTGGTCAAATAATACAGATACGGTAACATCATATTTGTTAAAAGTATTTCAAGCGATTGCTGCCAAAGTCAAATTTACTTAAAAAAAAAATCAATTGGCAAGTTGAGTGCAATAATAAGAGAAGAGAAAGAATATTTGTCAGTCAAATCTTTTCTCCACAACTGAAAAAGAGCCTCAAATGCAACTCGGTCCCTAATGCAGAGTCTTAGCATGGATCTTATTAACTTCTTGCTGCAATTGTCTGGTTCACAGGAATACTTGAATAAACTATATAACAATTGATCTGTATATTAGGAAGGAGAACTAATCTTAGTTTTACAGAGGGATAGTCCTCACATATTTCACAATGTCTTACTATTAAAATGACTGGTCACCTCGCTTGTCTTGGATATGTCCAACTTAGTTCGAATGCGCTTTTCAACGGCAGAATAAGTGGTTTCCAAGAATGATGTTAACATGCTTGTGCCAACAAAATACGGACAAAATCTTCTTATTTGATCTCCAACTATAGAAATTTCACGTCCATCTATGGAATTATTATTGGTTATAAGCTGTTCATTTTTATTTATTTAATTTTATATCAATTATTAACAAAAAATTAACATAAACACATCCCCTTCAAGTGCCATAGCATGATACTGAGGAGGAATAATCAAACAAATCCACAATCCACAGTAGATATGGAAAGATCGAAGTAATATAATGTGTGGATGTTGTACTGTGACACCAATAGTCTATATGCTTCTGAAACTCTGTAAGCATAACGGTGAACCAACAAATTAAATTCCAAGATATACAAAGCCATTCAGGAATGAACTCCTGCAGAGAATCAGTATTCCTGTGCAACAAGAATGTGTTCCTGGAACACATTCAACACCATGACATAGTTAATTTTTATTTTGCACATGTTTCCAGAAGTTCCATCAAGGAGTAATTTTTTTCTTGGTCTCTGCAGGCAATGCCACTATACTGGACCCAGCCTTGTCAATTACCAAGTCATTCAAAGGGCTAAACCATGGCATGGTAAAATGTAAGGGTCAAAACTGTAAAAGTGTGGCTGCAATCAGTGGAAAATTAAAAGATTTACTGGATAAAAAAAAACAACTTACGATGACAGAACAATTCCAACACATTCCATGTTCTGTGTGCTTTGTCATATACTCTATATGCACCACGCTAGATAAGAATACAATGGAATTGCATGTGAGTTATTATACCTTGATAATAAGCTCGCTTCCTTTGAGTTGCAAAACTTTATTAAGGAAAGCATTAGATATTAACGGAAAGAAAATTAGATATTAACAAATCGCCAGGACCAGATAACTTACATCCCAGGCTATTAAAGGAAACTGCAGCTATCATAGCGGAACCACTTAGGAGAATTTTCCAGACTTCACTTACCACTAGAGAGCTGCTAGCAGACTGGAAAATGGCCAACATTACACCGGTTTTCAAGAAAGGTAATCGTTCCAAGCCTGAAAACTATCGGCCAATTAGCCTGACCTCAGTTGTCGTCAAAATACTTGAGCGCATAGTCAATGATTCAATCTTTAAGCATTTGACAACCAACAAGATCTTCTACCCCGAGCAGCATGGCTTCCAGTCAGAAAAATCAATTGAAACAAACCTCTTGGAATCATACGAGGAAAGCACAGACCTAATTGACCACGGACATCCGGTTGACCTGCTCCTGCTGGACTCTGCTAAGGCTTTTGACAAGGTTCTTCACAGTCGACTGCACTCCAAAATATCCGCTACCGGCATCAATCAGGCTATTGTAGACTGGCTGCTGAATTTCCTTACAAAGTGCAAGCAGAAAGTTCGCTTATTCGCTATAGATGGCAAACCAATATACTCTGACGAGGCTGCAGTAATGAGCGGAGTACCAAAGGGAACTGTACTGGGTCCAACTCTTTCTGATTTACACCAATGACATGTTTAACCATATTGACAATGGCATGCACCTGTTCGCTGATGATGCCAAACTCTTTGGTATTGCATGCCCTCAAAGTATCCAGCACGACATAGATGAGTTACAAGTTTGGACCCATGACTGGCTTCTCCAATTTAATGCAGGAAAGTGCTGTGTATTACACCTTGGACCCAATAACCTAATGGCAAACTACACGATCTGCAACCCCACCACCAAAGTAAGAAGGCAACTAAAGAACAGAACAGAAGAAAGGGATCTAGGTGTCATTATTGATGATAAACTTAAATTTCACAGCCATGTCCAGCATGTTGTTTCCCGTGCAAGCTCCAGTCTTGGACTTCTAAAACGAACCATCAACAGCAGACAGGCATCTATATTCATAAAATTATATAAGGCTCTCGTCAGACCTCATCTCGATTTTGGCATGTGTCATACTGGTCCTTCTTATCAACAAGATGTGAGGCTCATCGAAAACGTACAGAGACGAGCAACAAAATGCATAAAAAGTCTAGCATCAACCTCATATGAGGACCGCCTCAAGTACTTCAAACTACCCAATCTGGTTTACCGACGCTTGCGCAGTGATATGATGCTTACTTACAAGCTACAGAACGAAAAATCAGCAATCTTTGGCAGCAATCTCAGTGCCAGCCAGCAAAACACAAGAGGACACTCCAAGAAGATACCAAAGTCAAGCTCCCGATCTAAAACTCGCCAAACATTCTTTTCGAGAAGAGTCATAAATCATTGGAATAAAATGAAAAATTCAACTGTCAGTGCTCCCTCCATCCAGTCTTTCAAAAACCAACTTGACAAAGAGTGGGAGAGGAAGCAGTGGAGGTTCGACTGGCAGCCATCAACTCAAGAGCACTACAAGTCTGGAAGACCTTAAAGCTCTCAGATGGATTAAGGTGATTAAGGTAAAGCACTGGTTTTACGCCCAAAATCAAAACTTTTATTCTAAAACCACCAAGCATTAAAACAAACTAACTAAAGGGTTTGGTTTCCATGTAAAAATTTTACGTTGTAAAGAAAATGAAAACAAACAAGCAATTTGAGACTATTAAAACATTCCAGGCCTAGAATTATACAAGCTTGTCACATAAGAAAGTTTTTCGCCTAGCAATTCCGCTTTAGCAGAGTTGATACATAGATGCTGTTAGAGCTGTCAGATTTAACTGAATCCCTCATCAGACGAGCGGCTACTGTCGTGTATGAACTACTCTCAAACCATCATGCATACTATCCACCCCCAATAGCTTCGATTACTAGGACACGTCCAGCGGATTTCCCAACCACAAATTTCCAAATAGAATTGAAAAGAAGAATTAATGCCTCTTACCCAAGAAGACAAACTCCCAAGCCTGGGTGGCAACACTTTTTCGACAGCCCTCCTCAGTGCTGCTGAGGACTCAACAAACATGGAGGCATACCGATATATTGCGATGATGCCCAAAGAGGTGAAGCCCCGAATCGGTCAACGCAGTCGGATGGGAGTTGAGTAGTTATAGCAGCAGCAGTGTCAAAGCAAACTTGAAAAAAAGGAAAACAAAAGATTGATAGTAATTTTGATCCTACTCTTTTTAAGAATTGGAATAATAATGAAAACTGGAAAATGAAAGAAAACTAGATGTCTTTTTGAAAGGACACTAGAAAACTAGAAACTAGAATATTCTACTGGAATGCTTTCTTTATCATCGTTTTGCTTCTCCTTTCTACACAGATCCTGAACGTGGTAGCAAGTTTGGCAATGTTACGGCTTGAAGCACTAGCAGAGTAGGTAAATTAAACTGGTTCTAAGAAAGACTTTTTGTTCCCAGATGCCCAAAATGTTGCTCAGAAACTCAACTAGCAAAAAGTACATTATTCGGCCAAACCATGGATAACGGAATAGCAAATCACTGATTCTAAAAGATGAAGCTTTTTCTTTAGGACCGGATGCCATGGGGAAAGGCTAATACCACTAGAATTAAGATTTCAGCAGCCAATAGAGATTGTATTTCTAAAATTTGTCATTTTTGAAGCAGAAACTCAAGAGGTAGTAAAGTGTATCTATCTAAAGATACATGCTTTGGGTATGGATCATCTTAATTCTTGAGCCAAAGACAGAGTTGGATACGATTGTATGTTTTCCTGCTACAGCAAATTGTACCACGTAATCTGATGTTTTGAATGATAAATTACCCTCGTAGAGTCAACTCTATATTTTTGAAAGCTGTGTAGCAGTGGCTTTGCATCTGCTTTTCGGTATCTTTAGCCACCCAAATGACTAGCAATGACATTGATGCACAGCAAATTACGCTCCTTTATAGGACAATCTCACCCATAAGCCTTCAGTGTTTATGCCACAGTTACTACCACAGTTTCCTGTTTCCATTCCAGTACTAAATGGTCAAAATCACCGGCAATAGCAATAATCAATCAAATAGACAAGGTCAGCAAATTAAGTGTCAAATTATGGTTTGCTAATTTTAACACAGTGTTTTGTATTTCTTATTTTTACAAACAAATTTAGTTTTCTCTTGCAACCACAAAAAGTCACTAGAAAATCTTAAATACACAATGAGAAAAACTTCGAGAAATCCTGAGAATAATGTTCATGCTTCAACAAAAAAGCCTGTTGTTAGTCATTTTAAATGACTTCTTTCGACCATGAAAATTGCCTTAATTGTGTAAACTGAAACTCTTACATTGAAAGGTGTCATTTCCTAATTGGCGCGTACTTAAGCCGCAGAGGGCTACTGTCTAGAACAATAGAGGACCTAGGGGGACTGGCTGTTTATCAAAAGAACCCCTTGCTCAAGTGTAGCTTATTTTTGTGGAGTTCCTACAAGTTTATACACGGGTCTGCCAAAAGCAGCCAAGCCCACCTTAGTTTGAGGCAGTTTAATTTTATATATTTTTTACTTGAACTAATTATACAAATCTGCCAAGAAAAAAAAGTTGATACTGAAATTTTGCCTACAGATCTGTACCCTATCTCCCAAACTCAGATTAGCAACTAGTTTGGAAGCTTAAGAAATGGAAGGGACATGAGGGATGATACAAATGGAGCACCGGTGTAATATCAAAAGGCGAAGATACCCCCCCCCCCACAAATATAAAAGAAGGTCAAATGGCTCAAGGGTAGAAAGAATAATATAGTATTTGAACAAACAAATAAGTGAAGTTACGAAAAAAGGGTAATGTTAATATATTATAATTTTTTATGTATGTCCACCCAACATTCACAAACTGTCTGAAACTTTGTTTTACATTCATAAGAGGATGTCTGTGAGAGGGAAAGCATGGAAAAATTAAACGAAAAAGGACATCTGGGGGATATGGGGCCATTTACTCGAAGGCCCCCTCTCCAAATCTCCTATCCTGACGGTTTCTGAAAAATACCTTTCTTGGCATTTTCCTTAAAGAATGGCTTTTTTATATTTCCATTAAAAAAAATCGAAAAAGCAACAAAGTTCCCCCCCCCCTAGATTGAGGAAAATACATTCCCCATACTTTTCTGTGAATTTGTGCCACTGAAAAATTGATTTTAAATGATAAATATGAAACCCTTGAGTCCTTGAAAGAGCTAAAATAAAATCTAAATAGCAACAACAAACAAATGCAAAAATACAGCAAATATGCCAAAATTTGAATTGAACAAGAGATATCACCCACTTGAAGGCTCCGGTCACACCTAGTACCTCGAAAGGCGCTATGTTGCACAACATAAATTTTACAAGAGTGTAAAGCTGAAAAGGCCATTTGTTTTTTTTTTTTTGTGTTATTAAGGAATACTCTTTGTACAAGAGTTTTTCAAGGCACTCAAAATATGGCAAAAAAAACTGATCTAAAGCACCATTTTTTAACTACTTCTGCGAATGAAGAAAAAGTCTATAACATTGTTTGGAAAAAATTGAAACTTGTAGCCTTCTTGAGAATTAAATAAGATAGGAGAAAACAAATTTGACCAATTGATAAATCTTGCTTAAATTGAGTACGGGGTTGTAAATTACTCTATACCGAAATTTCACAGAATGCCAACATTCCAAATGAAAAAACATTTCTGACGCAAGCGGAAGTCAGTGGAACCTTGCTTGTTTATTTGTTCTAATTCCCACAAATGACATAAATATCCATGAATAAAGTACCATTCAGAATACAATCATGAGATCCCATGTCTTGATTACCAGCCATACTTTATATTAATACAACTCGTTTAAAAAATCTCTTTAATGCTTAGAAAAAAGAAGTTGGAGGAGTTAACTTAGTTTACTTAATACTGGAGGAGCTTTGCATGGAGGAATTTTTAGCGGGGATGAGTTTTCCATGAAGAAGGACGTGTATTTGCCGATATTATTTGAAAAACAGTCAGAAATCAAGTATAAAAAAATAGGTTTTCTCAACTGAAAGTAAAGAGCAACTTTAAAACTCAAAACAAACAGAAACTATTCGTATTTTGAAAAAGGCAACTCCTGCTTGATACCCCACTCTTTACAATAAACTTTGAATTTTTGTTCCAATTCTTTAAGAATTTTCGTTAGGGAAATTTAGGGCCATTTAATTAGAATCATAAGCTTTCGTAAAAGCAATAAATAACTTTAGCATAAAGAGCAGGGTTTCAAGGAGGTAGCACCCCTTTTCACACACGGAACAATTTCGGTTCGTTTTAACTTTTTACTTTCGGTCGATTCGGCTCCATACTTTCGTCCGATTTTTTTTTTATTTAATCTCTACTAAGGTCACTTAGATCAGCGAATAAAAACGAAATGAATTTTTGGAGGTTTTGAGAGTTCAAGGTGCAAGGATTTGTTTGAAAATTAATATTAAGAAGAATAAGTCGCTAATACTAAGAATAAGTAGGCCTGAAGATGTGATGCTGGGTAACGAGAAGATCGATCAAGCGGACAGCTTCAATTAACTAGGTAGCATTATTAGTAAAGACAGTGGGTACAATGAGGATGCTAAAAGTAGAATAGCCAAGGCCCAGCGGAATTTTTCACAGTTGAAAAAAGTTTGGAAGAATAGGAGGGATTTGCTAGATGTTTCCAGAGAAATTGCCTACGGATAATTTTAGGCAATCGTCTGACAGACCTTATCTCTAACAGAAAGCTCTACGAAGAACGGGGTTAAGTCCCACTAGAGTTATAATGAGGGAAATGTTGAGATAGCTTGATATATTCTATGGATGAAGGATGACAGATTGCCATAGATCGTCCTTGTTGGTCAATCATATAGGGCCAAACGAAATGCCGGTTCAAGCTCAAGTTCTTTATTAATCAATAAAAATATTTTCACAGAACTGTCAAATTAATGATCCATAGTCAGAATAACTCCTGTGTGGAATTATAAACTCAACATGAAAAAATAAATAATACTATCTCCAGATACCGGAACAAAAGATTCCTCTTCAACTCTCTGTATGGTAACAAAAAACAAAACTCCCAATAATTCAAAATAACAAAATGAAAAATAAATAAAATAAAGTGATGATTCTCCACCCCAGAATTTAAATTAAACTAATAGTTACTAACTAAATTATTCTTTAATTTACTTTTATTATTATTCAAGAATTTGTTTAAATCTACAAAACAACAAAATTTATTCCAATTATATATAATGCTATGCCGTGGAGAACAACGAGATCTTTCATTCGGTCGTTGCCGGATGGGATGGAAAGATGTAGTAAGGAAAGAATTAAGAGAAATAGGAACTTTTTGGGAGAGTCTAGAGAGGGAGGCTTGGAATAGATTAGGATGGAGGAAAAGCTGCGTAGCTTTGCAGGTGACTTGGAGTTGCAGCAAGTCGATAGTTGTAGTAATCAGCAAATAATCATTCTCTGTTTGCTGTCCTATGTTGAGGTGTTTTAGCTGGAGGAAAAAATAAAGTTCAAGGTAAAACGACCTATTTGGAGACAAGGCCAATTAGTAATTAATAAAGTGATTTTTCACCAATTTTTTTTCAACCAAAATTTTTGAGATATGGTGTTGTGCCTAGAAAATTGGAGGGCACAAAGGCCCTCTCCCACGCATATTTTTCCCAAAAGTCACTGGGTCAAAATTATGAGATCTGTTCATCTTATTCAAAAACCAAAAAACTATGTCTCTAGAGACTACTTAATCATCCACAGTCCCCGGGGGTGGGGCTGCAAGTTACAAACTTTGACCATTATTTACGTATAGCAATGGTTATTATGAAGTGTACAGACGTTTTCAGGGGGACTTTTTTGCGTTGGGGTGGGTCGGGGGGAGGGATTACGTGGGAAGATCTTTCTATGGAGGAATTATTCATGAGGGAAGAGAATTTCCATGAAGGGGGCGAAGGATTTTCTAACATTCTAAAAAAAATGAGAAAATAAAAAAAAATTTTTAACTGGAAGTAATGAGCAGCATTAAAACTTAAAACGAACATAAAATATTACGTATATAAGGGGGTTCGTCTCCTTTAGAATACCTTACTCTTTACGCTAAAGTATTTTTAGTAACTTCAACTATTTATTCTATAGCCTTAGTGATTCAAGGGTCATTCTTAAAGATTTGGGGTAAAATTCAAGCTTTAGTGTAAAGAGCGAGGTATCGCCGAGGGGGCAAACCCCCTCATATACGTAAAAAAATACACAAATATAGAAGTTCGTTACTTAAGTTAATTCGTAAGGTATTTATGTTTGTTACTAACAAAACCGTTCGTAAAAAAAAATCTAGTTGCATTTTTAAGTAACCAAAAATTGGAGGGCGACTAGGCCTTCTCTCCCATCCCTTTTTTTCATCAAAATCGTCGATCAAAACTATGAGAAAGTTATTTAGCAAAAAAATAAATATATGCAAATTTTGGCTTATTTATTCATGTGCGGTGAGCCCAAACCAAAACATGCATTAATTTAAAAACGTTCAGAAATCAAATTAAAAAACAAGTTTTTTTAACTTCAAGTAAGGAGCGACATTGAAATGTGAAACGAACAGAAATTATTTCGTATATGAAAGGGTAGTCCCTTCATCAACGTCCCGCTCTTTACGCTAAAGTTTGACTCTTTGCCAAAGTTCTACTTTTTAAAAACAATAAAAAACTTTAGCGTAGTAAAGAGCGGGATGTTGAGGAAGGGACAACTCCTTTCATATACAGAATAATTTCTGTTCATTTTAAGTTTTTAATGTCGCTTCTTACTTTTAGTTAAAAAAACTTGTTTTTTTTATTTAATTGAAAAAGGGGTGACTTGAAGAACTGCGAAACCACATTAAAGAAGTGCCTAAGTGTGCACATTGAAATCCTTATGACAGGTGTTCGAGTCCTTGTGTCGCAGGTTATTGGGATTAGAAAGAGGGTCTATGGCGTGGCTTTTGAGCTCAGCCAGATTCGACTCAGACCTAATGGGTACATGAAGAAATTTAGGGGGAGGCGAAACAGAGGAAGCCTCGGATGATTTCTTCCCAACCATCCATTGCACTCCCGGCCGAAGGCAGAAAATCAGGAGATCGGTACCTTCACTACGCAGACCAGTGGTCAGCATGCGCAAAAGTGACGTTGAAGTGTGCATCATCTGGCTACACTTAAAAGAATTAGAATCCGCGACAGAAAAGAAAACGTATAGGTTATAGTTTTGTCTTAGCAGTCACACCCTGATTTGTAAGTTAAAAGCTTTGAGCAGTTTGACGCGAGCTCAAGCATATTGAACCTGCAATTATAGGCAGAAAAAAAACTGGTAAAGTCAGAGAATGACATCAGCCGTAGCATCAAGTCCAAGTATCTCGGCAATACAAAATAGACATTATGCGGTTTTTTAAATTAAGAAACATTAAGCCACTTTTTATGATGCTTCAAATGTCATACTTCACACATGTTACTGTACTAAAATTAATGCTATTTTAATTATCGTATGAAGAAGACATATTAAAGACCGAATTTTGTTTGCCAAAAGATTCTGCAGCATCATTGAAAATGTGTTAATGGCCAAAAATGGCAACACCCAATTTGGAGACAACAAAAATATTTTTAGTGGAATATGTAACGGTAAGATGAAGGGGGGTGAGGGGTATAAATTACCGCAGAGTGTGAAAAACCAAATTAGAATATACATTCTTGGTCTCATAATAATTTTTGGTTCCTCTTGTCTACTATCGACCAGATTGTTGTTCTAATAACTTTAAACGGACACAATTTTACTTCAAGCATACATCATACACCTGAAAGTGACTCAATTACTTGTCAACGCTGCCATTCTCCTAATTCCACAAGGTTCCTAAGGAAGTACTGACCCAAACGTCCTTCTCTTCACATGGACGTGTTCCTTAATCGTTTACCTAGACCTAAGATATTATCTACTGCACTTCCGCTGCTCACTGTTTGTTCTAAAGCTTTTCCTGTCACAACACTTAAATAGAAATATAATTTTTCCTGAGCAATACTATATCCATACAAAAATCTACAACTACAGTGCCATAAATATATTCTTTGCTAATTTTGCGACTTGGGCTAGTTCAATTTTCAAACGCTACTACAATGATAGAGTGATCAGCAAGGCCATTTCCTGGGAGGGGTATGAGTTTTGACCCCCCCCCCCCAAAAAAAAATGTTTGTCTGACTCGTAAAAACGTAACAAAATGAATATAAACAAGTTTTGATGCGTTTTTGAAAGTTTTTTTTTGTAACACATATCACAGATCATTCACAAATCTTGGCTTCTTTTATAAACAGGTGAGTATTGTATAGCACACATATCAGCTATAAGCAGCTTACAATGACTCAGAAAAGCATCACCGATTATTTCTTTTGCTGCTGATGGACTTTGAAAGAAATAAAATGGAGTTCACGTGTTTCTTCGAAGTTATTATCTTCTTGAAATATTCAGTTTTTTCTTGTCATTCATTATTAATATCCATCTGTTTTTCTTAAGGAAGGGTGAAGGATATGCAACTATTATCCCTCTCTTCCTACATTTCTGATTCTTTTCTCACTGCTCATTTACTTGATTGTAATTCTTATTCTCTGGGGAAGGGGGTAAGACAACAGAAAAGCTTTGGTTTTACAAACCACACTATTAGATTTTTCCCTTGTTAGGTATTATTTTAAAATAAATTTTGACCATAAAGAGATATTGCCTCTCTCAAAAACAGGGTCAGTCCACATAAAACTTTTTTTCTGTTTCAGTTTAGCTGGTAAAAAGACAAGCTGAATTCTTGCTTTCGTAATATCAGGCTCATGGTTTTTTTTTCTTTCTTAGGATACATTAAAAAAAAATTCCGCAAATTGAGTATTTCAAACAAAAGTAAAGACTAGTGAATTTCCGAAAACATTAAAAAAAAATTTTTTTTAAATATTCAAAATTTACCAACGATTTAGCAGCATGCCAAAAGCGTGAAGTATTTTTTTTTCCTTTTTTTACCTTTTGGTTTCTCCTTCTTTAACCAATTTATTAATCAACGTCCTTGAATATTCAAGCAGCTATTACAGATGGTTTTAATTGCGATAGATCTTATTCTGTCAATTAACTTTAGATGACAAATCACGTTCAACAAACCGTTTAATCGCATCTTTTACGCTAAACAATCCAAATTTCACTTTCATACTTTAACACATTTTTCTTACACACGGAAAAGTGGTATTAAGCTTTTGTTGCTTAATAATAACTAGGGCAATGATTATACCAAACAAAGACAACTTTCTAACACCTTGATTTAACACTTCTTGAATATTGGGAAATAAATCGAAAATATTTCTAGTGTAGCAGCAGTAACAGTGATGCATCGAATGAACGGGTGGAACACATTCTCAAGTTGCACTCTATGCAATTTTTGTATTTCTCTAGAACAACTGTAAAAAGCAGCTATTCTAACTTAGCCAATACTCAGGAGTGCTACTGGGGGGGGGGGTTGCACCCCCGAATATCGTAAGGGATTATATATCCCATGTCACTTGACTATCTGGATATGGACCCCCCAATAAAAATGCTGGAAATTCACCCCTACCAAGATTCAAACTTAGACTTCGACTTTCTTGTCAAGACTTAAGGATCATCTGTCGTCACTACTTGTTTTGGGCCCTTTTTTACGCCAGTGTATTGATGCAACTCCTATGTGAATTACTATCTTCTGCCAGAAGAAGTAAGCAGGACATGTTGAGCGATGAAAAACTGTTGTTGCATCTCTTTGGAAGGTACAAACACACAACCTATATAGGCTATTTTCAAGAGACGAGAGTGCTTTCCATAATTATGATGTGTCCCGGCTGTATATTTAACGGGTCTCAGGCATTAAATACTTAATCTAACCTAAATAAACCCAAACAGGCTCCATATATTGAATATCTAATTCAAATATACCTGCAAAGCAGTTTATCTCACCCAGCCAAAGCTAATTATCTCCGAATGCTGACAGAGAAACCGGTTTCACTCAGATCAAGAACTTGAGTGTGGTTGGGATAACACGTAAGTGCCGAGAGGTGAATCTAGTTGTTAATCAGTAGCCTATTAATCCTTCTATAAGAAATTGACTTAATGATTCCGATTTCCAGAAAAGAAACAGCAAAAATGTAAAACTGACAGAAGAAATGAAGTAGTGTATCATTCTCCCTTCGATTTTGCAAAACTGAAATTGAGGAGCAAGAAATAAAAGCGTAAAATCCATGAAATTGTCTTTGTTAAAAATTTCAAAGCATCCGTGAAATTAACAAGATCTTCCGGTTACCGTAGTACTATTTGACCAACTTTTTGCTTCTCTTTAAGACATATGCATAATTTACTGCTTTTTGTGAATCCTATGGAAATGGTGTGACAGGAAACATAACAGAGGAAATATTTCCTGTCATGTAGGGTGAAAATGGGCAAAGAGACGTTTATTAAAATTTAACATGATTTTACCGTCTATTCTTGAGGCTTGTATAACTGCTCAAGTCTAAGGATTTAAACTTCTTCACAGGCTAGTTGGTTGGCTAATTAAAAAAATATAATCAAGTTTTTTCTATCAAGTAAAGTTTTCATGTAGCATGATATTACTGAAAAATTACTAAGGAACATAAAAAAAAAGAAAGATATTTTTTACTTATTTAATCGATTTTTTCTCTTTCTAACTGAATGAACAAATCTTGTTATTATGTTTGAATGTGATTTTAAAAGTTAATGCCAGATATTTAATTAAAACTTTCAGACGAATAAAATTTCTGGCGGTTTCTTTCAAAGTCTTGATTTTTTGTATGCCGATATTATTCTTCAGAAATCTTTCTAATAAGTAAACATTTTGCTTTCTATTACTCTCCATTGCCCTGCGACACTTATAGTCGCCACAAGTATTAAGCTTTTTGTAAATTTGCTACAAGTTTCTTCACTGACACCTAATCATAGAAAAACGATTTTTTTTTATCACTGTTGGATCTAAAACTAGTAATTGAGATTTTTCGAAAGTCAGTTATTACAGTCCCTGAAATCCTTCAATAGGCCTTTATCGGCTGATCCCTTTATAGAGGCTTACTTAGTAGAGGTTTGCTTTTACAAAATGTAGAGATAATACCCATACCGGCTTGTTCAAGGGCCCAGCTTTAATTCAATCTGATGAAACTACATTTATTATACACATACCAAAATGAAGTCTCGGAATTCATGTACCAATCCTTATTGTAAAATATTTATTCTTCAATCTTTTAACCCTTCAAAAGGACGCCCCGAGGAAATTTCAATAGTCTCAATACCACTTTCTTGTAATATCCATAAACTTCTATTCAAGACCTGTAGCCAAAAAAAAGGATAGAAACGCACAGATTCCCAGCAAAAAAAACCTATACAACTCCAAAGGTTTAGTGCAATACTACCACAAAACAACTCATCCCAGCAAAATAAGTTTAAGAGCAATACAACTGTAAACTCCTCCTCCATCTCCCTCTATTTGAACTTAACTACCCTCAACGGAATTCCGTTCCGACTCCCTTCGAGTTTTCGTTTGCAACGTATTCTATTCCATGTGAGATCATCCTGCTTTCTCCAGAAATAGGGGTTTCTAGTAATTTCACTGTATTACTTACAGTGACAAGAGCTAAGATTTCTCGATCAATACCAGCAAGGAAATTTTCTTGAGTTGGCTACATACTTTCTCCCAAATTCCAATATTTAAAATTTCACTTATTTATGGTTATTTTCATTAATTTGTCACTATCGTGACATTCGTGATTGTAAGCATTATAGAAAACGTCCATATGCTATGTATTACAGAGGCAAGAAATCATACTTTTCATATCGTTAATACCTGAACAGTCATAAAATAACAATACGGAATAAAATGGGTAAAGAAGTGCCTGGCGACACACAACAATATACCGAGCACTTTAATAAACTAAAACTAGTATTTAAATTGTGATATCGTAATTAACCATATGTTCCATTTTGATTCAAATATCGCTTTCTGACATTCAAATGGTTAAAAATTTGCATGACCTCTAATTAATAAATACTAACTCCAGTCATCTAATAAAACGTACCGTTAACATACAAAATATTATAGTCATAAATACGGTCGAATTAATAAAGAGACTAGTTGAAACTAATGCAAGACCTATGATACATGACTGGATCACCCATAGCTACACCGTTAAGACATTATTACTGTTAGGATTTATTACAACTGGATATCGCAAACGAAAGAGACCAACACTGCACAGCCTCTACGTTTAGAATACGAACCGCAAATCCAACACTCTAAAGTACCTGATGATTACCACCGCAAAGATTGATTGTCCTAGATGTAATGATGTGTCGACTGCACACAGGTACATATGCAAGAGAGGCATCTTTTTTTAATTTATGTCTGATTGCGCACCCATGAAAGATTTCACTCACAGAACTATTTAGAAATGGCACTCACAATCACACTCAAACTCAAATTGCAACATACAATCAATCTCGCAAAGTCTCATGATCACTATCATACCCATGTTCACTCTCACAGTTCTGTTCAATTTAACATTCAAATTCACATTTACTGGTAGATTTCGAGTGTGACTGCAAGTGTGATAGAGTCTGGACAAGTAGGAGAGAAACAGAGCGTCAGAAAACCGTCCCTTGAATGCTTTTCAATCAAGAGGTATAACATATTTATAAAGACGGCGGGAATGGAAAGTTCGGACCAAAGAGTCATAATTTGGAATCCTTGCACTATATCAATTATTTACTCTGATAATTTTCTGCAGGTGCGATTTTCATGGGTGCAATATTCCTTGTGCAGTTTTTCTAGGTGGGCGGGAGGAGGTAATGTTCCAGCCACCTTAGGAAAAACGCCCGTTTTATATAGACTATGAACCATGTTTAAAGACGAGATATGTCCCCGCGTTAACCACGTTCCAGTGAATCCTCCCAACATATCCCCCAATGGAAAATTTCCCTCTGTAAAAAATTTCGCTCCCTGGAAAATTCCACCCGGAAAGTTACCTCGCGAAAAATTCCCGCAGAAAATCTTACCAGACAATTCCCTGACAATTCCAATATGATTGTAGAATATATAGTGTACCGTCAGCGCATGTAAGTAAAGAGCGACTCCGGCCAATTAATTGCCAAAGGTATTGGGTTTTTACGCTGATTTCAGATATGCGTCTAAAGTTCATTACTATGTTACGCTAAGAGCCTGAGAAAATTTGTCTAATTTTTGAAAAATAGGGACATCTTCAAAGACACAAGTGGCTCAAAAACACGAAAAGGGAATTAATATAAAAAAGAATAGAAAAATAAATACTTTAAGATAGTCTAGAACATATATTCTGCCTATATTTTGGAATATAAGCGGATTTTCCGAAGGGGGGGGGGTTCCAGGAGAATTTTCCACGGTGGAATGCCCCTAGCACAGATTTAAAATGCTATCACGAAAAACAAAATACATCCGCAGCCATCCTTCTCAAGATCAAATAAAGATTCTTTTTTCTTTAGTTATTAGGCTGAAGTCTACAATACCCAGGTTGGCCATGGCCTCGAGGGTAAATTTAACTTGTTGTATTATTTATTTGCACGTGTAAATAAAGCTGGGTTTAGCTGAAGGTAGTATAAAGGGAAGTGTCAAATTTACAAATTCAAAATATTGACTATTATGTAGTGAAAACTCGTATAGGTTCAAATAATAAGGTCTACATAAGCTTCCTCATCATTGCAATGAAGGCAAATACCCTCTAAAGTAAAGTACTTCTCTCACATATTTTGTTCATACTTTGGTTTGGGAGACAATTCACCTTATTTGAAACCACCTTTGTCCTTTTAGACCTGACACACTTTGCATAAAATATGAATTCTGATCAGAAGAGAAAAAAACTCTACCATTCAAGAGTCATCCAGTAAGCCAGAAATTTTATTCCCCCCCCCCTCCACTTACCAAAATCTTGTATTTGTTCATGTACAGAAAGTCATTGACTCAAATCCCACTAATGGCGAGTATCGCACATCAAAATTTCGTGACTGATATAAATATACTAAAAATGATCATTTGTAGATTTCGCATAGTCATTTAATATTTTGAAGGCAAGGGCTGAATCCCCAAGTAGAAATTCGGTGTCGACTCTAATAACATCGACTCATCCCAAAATTTGGCTGCTGCGATGCCAAGTTTGGTGACTTCCACCCGAATACGAGTCCACAACAATTTGAGACCCGGGAAAATGTCTATCCAATGTGTCTTCTTAAGATTTTCAAAGACTATTTAGGCAAGTTCATTGCTCTTTAGACTCACTCCTTTCCATGGGCCCCCATAAGCTGAATGTTAGGGTGAGCTTACCTGATCTAATCGTCACTTCCAATGCCGTGTAACATAAATCTCAAGCAAAAATATAAAATATAAGGCAGCGTCATTCATCCAGGGGAGTGGCACCCCCTACCCTCTTCCCTTATGAGCGCCCATGCCCCTTTGATGGCTTTAATGCTACTAGCTTGAACGACCCCAACTCCCAACGGTGCCTCCAAAACAGGTTGGGATCCCTAACTATGTTATACGTGTCATCTGAAAACTTTGTGAGGCAAAGCATTAATTTTGCAATATCCACGCATTGACACATGAACTCATAATAGAGGACAGACAAAAGATATTTTCGCAAGCTCTTGGCGCATCTTCTTCCATGTCACCAGTAAAAATCTACAAGGATCTCTTCCCATGAGTTCGAAACATAAAGAGGCAAATACTTGGCTCAGTCTCATTATTATTACCATTGAATATTACCATTCTTGTGAAATGCTTGGTGTCTATTTGCCTGTTCACGTATTGCAAAGTTTTGTTCAAACTATTTCAAACTATTTGTGGTAACGAACACTGTAAGTAAGGAGCAACTCTGCCCAATAGTAACTGAAACTCCATAAACTGAATTTTGATAAGAATTGCTACATCGAAGGAATTGAATTTTTATGCTGATACAAAACACATAAAACTGATTAAGTTTAATGCTACCAATCAAATAGGTATTACTATTATTAATAAATAATCATAATGCCCATCAAAAGCAGCGAGCCTGAGAGAAATTGCCTGATTTTTGAAAAAGGAAGGAAATACTGCCAAACGTCAAGTGGTCTTAATGAAAATCACATCATCAGATTCAGTGTATCAGAGAACTCTGCTTTAGATGTTTCAAGTTCCATCTTTGAAATTTGGATTTTTTTTCCAATCAGTTTTTGATTTATTTCAATTAATTGTAATTAAGGAACGATGCGGCTCAATAGTAATCGAAACTCTAAGAAACAGAGTCTTGGTAACAGTAGATACATCAAAACTATCGAATTTTTTTATTGTTCAAATATGTAAAATTCATCAAATTTAATCAAAAGTTACCCAAAACTACCCATTAAAAGTTACGAGCCTGATAAAATTGACCCAACTTCTGAAAAAGGGGGAAACACCCCCCAAATATCAAGTGATCTTAATGAAAATCGCTTCATCAGATTCAATATAGTAGAGAACGCTACGGTAGAGGTATCAAGCTCCTATGTACAAAAAGAAAGTGGAATTTGGCATTTTTCGCCAGAAGAAAAATCACCGATGCGTGTTTATTTGTTTTTGTTTTTCTTTTCCCGGGGGTGATAATATCGAACCAGTGATCGTAGAAGATCGTGATAGGGCTCATTTGACCGTAGATAAAAAGTTCTAGGGCCCTTTAAAGTAACCAAGATATTTGGAGGGCAGCTAGACCCCCTTCCACGTTCTTTTTTTCCCAAAGTAACCCAATCGAAATTCTGAGACAGCCATTTTGTTCAGCATAGTCGAAAAATCAAAAAGTATGTCTTTGAGGATGACAAATCCCCCACAGTTCCTGGGGAAGGGCTGTAAGTTTTGAACTTTGTATATGGTATATATATATATATACTAGCTGTTGGGGTGGCGCTTCGCGCCACCCCAACACCTAGTTGGTGGGGGCGCTTCGCGCCCCCCCCAAGCCCCCCCCGCGCGCGTAAGTCGTTACGCGCCATAATAGTTACGCGCCATTGTAGTTGTGTCCCTATGTCCCACCTGTGAATATAGATATATATATATATATATGGTTTTAACTACGTAAAACTTGCGAATATACAACATTCTTTGCTGTCCCATTGTCTTTGCATATAAATAGATTGTCAGGTTATCCCCCTGTTTCCCCCGGTGTCCCCGTTGTAGTTGTGTCCCTGTGTCCCGGTCGTCATTTATATTCCCTGTGTCCCGGGTCCCGGTCATCATTTGTATCCCGGTGTCCCGGTCTGTATATACATTCGTTTTTTAGTTTTGTTTTTCTCCTTTATTTTTTTCCTTTTTTTTTCTTTTTTAGCTTATTTAGATTTTTAGATTTTTTAGTTTTTTTTATTAGTTTTTAGTTTTTATTTCTTTTTAGTTTTTTTGTCCCGGTCGTCATTTATATCCCCCTGTTTCCCCCGGTGTCCCCGTTGTAGTTGTGTCCCTGTGTCCCGGTCGTTATTTATATTCCCTGTGTCCCGGTCGTCATTTGTATCCCGGTGTACCGGTCTGTATATACATTCGTTTTTTAGTTTTGTTTTTCTCCTTTATTTTTTTCCTTTTTTTTCTTTTTTAGTTTATTTAGATTTTTAGATTTTTTAGTTTTTTTATTAGTTTTTAGTTTTTTTTTCTTTTTAGTTTTTTTGTAGTTTTTACCTTCTTTTTAGTTTTGTTAATTTTTTTTTTTACTTGTGTCCTGGTCGTCATTTATACTCCCTGTGTCCCGGTGCTTTGTTGATTGCTAATCGAACATTCCTTTTGTCCTGGTCGCTTTCTCTTTGAGTGTCGTCATTTATTTTTTTCTTTTTTAGTTCTTTTAGTTTTTACCTTTTTTAGTTTTTTTTTAGTTTTTAGTTTTTTTAGTTTTTTACCTTTTTTTAGTTTTTTTAGTTTTTTAGCTTTTTTATTTTTTTTATTAGTTTTTAGTTTTTTTGTAGTTTTTGCCTTTTTTTTTAGTTTTTTGTCCTGGTCGCTTTCTCTTTGAGTGTCGTCATTTATTAGTTTTTTCCTTTTTTTTTTTAGTTTTTTATTGGTTTTTACCTTTATTTTAGCTTATTTTTCAGTTTTTTCCTTTTTTTTAGTTTTTTTTTATTTTTTATTTTTTTTAGTTTTTTACCTTTTTTTAGTTTTTTTAGTTTTTTTAGTTTTTTAGCTTTTTTACTTTTTTTATTAGTTTTTAGTTTTTTTTTTGTAGTTTTTGCCTTTTTTTAGTTTTTTCAGTTTTTTTTTTAGTTTTTTATTGGTTTTTACCTTTATAGTTTTTTTAGTTTTTTAGCTTTTTTATTTTTTTTATTAGTTTTTAGTTTTTTTTGTAGTTTTTGCCTTTTTTTAGTTTTTTCAGTTTTGACGTCACCTAATCCAGTTTTTTCAGGTGACGTCACCTGACACATCCATCCACACATCCATCCACACATCCACAGACAGACAACTTATTTTTATATATATATATAGTATGGGTTATTGTGAAGCATACATACGTTTTCAGGGGTGATTTTCTGGAGGATCAGGGGATTACATGGGAGGATCTTTCCTTATAAGAATTTTTCAGGGGTGAATGGTATTTTTCATGGAGTGGAGCAGGATTTCCCAGCATTATTTAAAACAGATTAGAAATTAAATAAGAAAACAAGTTTTTTTCAACTGGAATTAAGAAGTAGCATTGAAACTTAAAAAGAACACCAATTATTACTCATATGAGGGGGTCACTCCCCAATCAACACCTCGCTCTTTGCACAAAAATGTTTTTTTAGTACTTTTTAAAGAGCTATATTCTGATCAAACAGCTTTTGCTATTCAGGAGACATTCTTAAAGAATTGGGACAAAATTCGGACTTTAGCGTAAAGAGCTAGGTAATGAAGAGGGGGTGACCCCCCTCATATGCGTAATATAATTTTGTTTTTGTGGTATTTTCTTATTCAGGGGTGATCGTATAGAACCAATTCACCTATAACATCTAGAGAGAGCTTATTTGAACGGAAAAAAACTCTAGTGCCCTTTTTATGTAACCAAAAAGATTGCAGGGCAACTAGCTCCTCTCCCACGCCTCTTTTTGTCCAAAGACAGCTTTCAAAATTTTGATATTGCCATTTGATTCAGCATAGTTGAAAGGTTCAATAACTATACCTTTGGGGATGACTGGAGCCTCCACAACCCCTGGGGAAAAAGGCTGAAAGTTGTGCACCTTCACATACGAATTAATATTACAACTTACCTTCAGTTTCAAAAGTTGTTTTTTAATTTAATTCAGGTGATAAATCTATATGTATAGGCTCCAGAAAAGACTAGATAACGTAGCCTTTTCGGCCATTGTTTTTCAAGCTCCAGAGATTAAGTCTTTTAGTTGTCTTTCAGTTGTGTATACATTTACCGAGCTTCTGATTGTGTCCCGTGAATAAATCTAATCACTTTCTAAGCATAGTACAATTGATTCAGTAGCCTCAGCATTGTTGGATTGAAATAGTTTATGGGCCTATTTAATGAAAACCACTCATTGGTTTGCTATTGTTATTTCGACGCTGGAGACTATACAATTATAATAAAGCAGAAAAGATGAAAGTTTAAGACTTTAATAAAATGGTGTTACCAATTAATTAGGGCCATTCTGGATGAGATTTTCATTAATTACAATGACTGATCAATATAGTTGAATTGTTGAGCTGAAATAATTGTTAAATTTAAGTTTCAAATAATTGATTATTAGTGTACATTTGGATAAGCTTTCCGTCAATTAATATCACTGAACCTCTTGGCTTGCGAAACCGATACAACTGTCATACCTAGCTACCATTCACGTCGATTGGGAGGCATTCCCCTCTCCTAACGTTTTATTTGCTTTCCCTAGATGAATAGAAAATCTTTTTTTGGGTATTTTCGTTGACAAAACCTTTATTTATCATTTTCATTGGAAAAATCGTAATCCCCTATATTTTGAAACTTTTTGAAAATCCTCCGCATCTCTGTGAATTGATATTACTACTAGCTCCGTTAGAAAACAGTGAATTCCTTAGTTATTGTTTAATGAATGGTGAACACTTTTGATATGATAAAGTTCAAACCTAGAAATTTAGGAGATAATAAAGATGTATACTATAGGGTCAATTCAAGAAAATTTAGGAAGGAATCTATTTTTAGATTTCTACGGAGGGGGTGGGGCAAATATGTTTTCCATTTTTCATGAAAATGCAAAAAAGGTAGTTTCAATGAAAATATACCATAAAAAATGCCTTTTATATAAATCTAGGGGGGAAATTTTGTAGGACACAGCCCCCTCCCCCAATCGACGCCACTGGCTGTATACCTCAATAAGGCAGATTGTATCTGATAAAATTTTGTTTGTTGTTAAAACTGACCAGACACAAACTAAAAGTTAGTGTCATTGCTGATCATCTTGTTTCCTAAACTTTTTATACAATGTTTGCGCAATTGACTGTGAAAACTAGAAGACATTTTTAAAAATTTTTTGAATGGACGTAAAAAGTTTGTCCTCAAGGTTGGGAACAGTTATAAATGACTGCGGTTGTTAAAGTTACCATAAATCTGATCAAGTTGAATTTTAGAGTACATTCAATTATATGATTTATGTAGCGACCTGTATCTCATAAGAGAATAATGTAGTTGCACAAGAAAGAAGTATTTCCCGTACCATGGCACCAAGTCTGTATCCATAGGGAGGGAGTCAGGGGGTTTGAACCCCCCCCAAAATGTTTGTCCGACTCGTAAAACGTGATGAAGATAAACACATTTTTGATTCGTCACTGTATGCAAGTACTTGCACACACCGAGTGCAAGTTCAACCATAATAGCCAAACTCTGTCGACTAGAACCAAGTAGCTAGACAAAAGATAGGGCGACCCCTAGCCAAAGACACTGAGTACTTGCATCTGCCATTTGCATTCATGTCTGCAAATTTGGGAAAAGTGTATTTGTTTGCGGGGAAATATCTCCTGGACAGAGTGACAGCAAATAGAGCAGTGAAGGTTTTCAATGCTATGACGCCGTTCGGCTGAATTCTTCTTCTACAAAGAAGACGGGAAATTTAAGAGGTTCTTTGTCAAAGAGAGGCGCAGAATAATTGAAGAGAAAGGTGATGCATCTAATAAAAGAGATACAAAAAGGAAGAAACTCCAAGAGAACACATTGACACTCCTAAAAAAGCAATTCTCTTCTTCTTTTTATGATGTTCTTAAAACAAATATTTTTCCCAATTACATATAAACATGTATAGATATTTCTATGTAATTATATATAAACATCATTTAAAATATATATATATATATATATATATATATATATATATATATATATATATATATCTCATAAATCAAATTTCTCTTAATAATTCTCTTAATCTTAAAATTTCTCAGTTTTACCTATTTTGAAGGAATATTGTTTCACCTTTGAGAGACAAAACGGTATTCGACTTAATTTTTAGGACGAATTATGCACGAAATAAAAAATATGCTACATAATAATAAAGATAAATGATCAGTAAAGAACAACAAAATGCCCAAAACGAAGTCGAAGACAGAGCCTGAGGACTAGTGAACAAAAGTGGTTGGAAATGGAGCGCACGCATCGCTTAAAAAAGGTAATCGGGGTGGGAGATGAAACATGTTTACCTTTTACCAGGAGAGATCGGAGAAGGAGTATACGCACTATAAGTAAAAAAGGGTTGCAGTATGTGCATTGAACTATTACCCTTAAATCTATAATCGACAAGCAAGAAAACTAGGACAAATAAACCTGAAATGGATGAGCATTGACAGAGACATGGACCCAAGCTCCTCGGTAACAAAAATCGACAATCCTTGTATGTATTATTATATTATTTCAGCAATGTTTAACGCGCTTAAAATAAGTACTATAAATTTTAGTTTACTATCGAAACATTCATTCCCCAAGTTTTTTTATTCAACCTCGATGTGATGAGGATACACGGAAGATAGACCGTATGGTAACATGAGAGATAGACTAAATATTATCCTACATGGGAAATGGGAGACACATTGGTCCTTGCTAACTCGACGCTGTAACTTCAAATACGGTTTTCCCACGTATTTGTGGATAAATTTGACCAATATTCCAATTCACCAAAATGTTTCCCCGTTAGCACAAATCATTTATGTGTAAAGGCGTATCCAGGGGAGTGTTATGAGGTATGAACCCCCTGGAATGTTTGACTGCCTAGTAAAAACGTAAAAAAGTCATATAAACAAATTCTGAAGCGTTAAAAAAAATTTATGTACCCCACCCCCCAAATAAAAATACGACCCCACCAAAAAAGTTCTGGATACAGCTCTGTTTAAGAGTAAAAACTATTGCATTTATTTAGACATTCAATGCGAAAGAAATTTGGAAAATGAAATAAAAAAAACAAACAAAAAAAAACAAAAAAAAAAAACAAAAAAAAAAAAAACGAAACGCCACAAAGAGATAATTCAAAAATAAGGTTTACTGACTCTGGCAAAGAAAAAACCCTATCTTCCAATTTAGGAGTCCACAGGGTGATTGCTAAATTTACTGAACTGTGTCTGAAAATGCTCTCAAAGTTGAAGCAACCAACAAGTTTTGTCTTGATACTTATTTTAATACTAATACTTATTTGATATATATATATGATATATATATATATATATATATATATATATATATATATATATATATATATATATATATATATATATATATATATATATATATACTGAAAATGCTCCCAAAGTTAAAGTAGCCAACAAATTTTGTCTTGATACTTATTTTAATACTAACACTAATACTTATTATATATATATATATATATATATATATATATATATATATATATATATATATATATATATATATATATATATATATATATATATATAATTGGCAAAACATGGATTGGCAAAACATTTTAATATGAATGCCTCGTACACTGGATGGCACTATAGGGAAATCTTTTCATAAATGTATGTCAGCCATGGTATTAGTGTGAATTATTTGTAGCCCAGTGATTTATATAAGCCGTCACAGCAATGTTTTTCATGCGTGCCTAACAACCTTTCCTCAAAAAATTCAGTTGGACATGCAGCTTGAACAATAGAAATTATAGATTATTCTTAGTCATAGTTTCTTTTTATGTTTATGCTAATTTTAATGTGTTCCTATGGACCGCTTTATCAGCAGAACTTAAAAGGAAACTGTGAAACAAAGACCTGCGCTGTATAAAATGTCTTCTTTAACCCCAAGATCCTGAGAATGCATTGTTCATCGATGTCGAATTTAATGCTTTCTTTTGAGAAAAATCGCTCATTTTGGTCATTAGAACCACGATTTCTATATTTTCTACACTTAATAATTCCTTCCTTCCACTGAGCAGTGGTTCCAATGCACAAAAACGTAAAGGGTGGAGACAAGAACTCTTTTCATTTTTTAAATGAAGAAACGTAAAATGCATATTTTTCAAAATCCGGATAGGGGAAATTTTGTTTTCTTTCGATTTTTGAAAATCAGATTACGTTGCAGTGGCGTTCTGGTCTCTCTTGCGCCCGAGGAAAAATATTGATTAGCACCAATCTTTGTCTCCACCAAAAAATTTTCAGGCCAAATTTGAAAAAAAAAATCGTTTATAAATAAAATTTTGCCAACTGTGCCGTCTGCTTAATTTTAATAAAATAAAATTTCAAAAATAACAAAATGGTTATAACTGTCAGACTGTTTTTATGAAATTTTGCGTTCTGCATCCAGGGCAACCGCTCCCTCTGTCTCTCCCTAAAACAGCCTCTGCTAAATTGAAAGTATTTTTTGATTCCTGGGGACATTCCTCCTTCAATTGGAACTCTTCTAGTGATGTCTTCAGAGGGTATACTGGGAAATTTATACTGTGAAAATCTATTTGAATGTTGTGAAAGAGAAAAGTAAAGATTTTGTATTTTTACATTACGTTACATCTTTTAAGTTCAAAACGCAAACAGCTTGAATAGACAAACTTTAATTGAATTTCTAGCTAAAACTTCAAGACTTCTAAGCAGAATAGCCCACTCACGTAATTCTTATTTTGGCCGTGTTTTGGGAGAAGAAGGCTCTCAATATTAGACGACAAAATCAAATGTTTCAGTAAAATTTAACAAAAATCTATGAAAAATCAACAATGGGTTTCTCTACGTTTATGAAAACTTGTTTCACCTGTTTTCTGTAAAAACAAAGAAACAATTACTTTTTTTACGAAATAAACATTCCTGGATACTGGAAGGCAGTATCCGAAGAATTGTCTACGGATTATAAGGCGTTTGGTCTCGTCAAAAAAAAAAAAAAATAAAAAAAAAAATCAAATTCCTGTTAAATTTTTTTCAAAGTTTTTTCTTGATAGCTTAAATGAGGTAATCTTTAGCGTATTGAGTAATAAGGGTAGGGTGTTTGTGTGTATACATTAGTTTTGAGTGATGATTGAATACTATTTATTAATGAGCAATGTTTTTGCTCATTTACTTCATTTTCAATCATTTTGGCAGTAACGTTAAACAAAGACAAAATCCAAGGATATATTCAACTAGTTAAACGCTTTATTAAATGAGCCATCCTTTCAGATTGCTAGGATTTGTCTACTTACTAACTTAGTAAAAACCCATTTACAATAAGATTTTACAAATACTGAGATTTAAATTAAGATTGACTAAAACTGAGGCTAGCTAAATATCTATATTAGTAAGAGATGATTGTAAATAGACCTTAATGGAAACACAATTTCTAGTTATGTCTAGTTCCCAATACAGTCGCACTTGCAGATAAAATCAAATTTATCCTCGACTGTAGGCCTAGTGCCAATTATGTATATCCCTTTGTGACTAGTTACACAAAGGGGTATACAATTATGTATACCCCTTTGTGACTTATTGAGTTGAACACTGTTCAACTTTCAAGCGTGAAAATTGTGCGTAAGAATTTATTCCATAATATATTGAAGCAGGAAAATATGGGAGCTTTCCTATCTTTAAATATATGAGGATAGAAGCAATTCAAATCTCATTTTTTTTTTCTCATATTCCTTTTTTTTGTCGTTTTGTCTGTATACTCCGTCTCTGTTTACTTTGTATTGTATGACGGGTTAGAAATAAAATAAATAAATAAATGGTTTGTCCCTTTTATTTTCCTTTTTTGAAACACGAATGTGACGTCAAAACCAGAAAAATCTGTGCCACTCATGAAACTTGGCTTTATTATCAACGGGTGTGACTGTAGTGTGGCTCTAACCTTTCTTTTTGTATGTTCAAAGAAAAAACAATGCATAGAATTCTTCAGTTGATTTCACGACCTTGAAGATATAATCAGAAAAAAGCGGAAAAAAATAGTGACCACAGAACAAATTGTTGAAGTAGATTAATCAGCAGCCACAAACTTATAAAAAACATCTACCTCTTGCTACGAAACAATCAAAACTTGAGTCGCCAGAGGTGTATTGTTGTTCACTCATTAAATTACATTGTTCATATACTTGATATATCAATAGCCTGTCAAAATAAAATTCTGCTGGAATGATGGATATTATCCTGCTTTAACTGAAATATTAATGAAAGGCTAATTAGGTACGTTTCATATATTTGCATATTAACACTTCATGTAAATTAAGATACGGATTTAACCTAGACGAGCTGATTTAACCCATATTTTGTCTTCACAAGCAGTGTAACTAGGATGGGGCAGAGCTGGAGCATTTGATCAAGGAAAAGTGATTACTCAAAATCAAAGTTTAAATGAAAAATATCTAGTAACAAAGCTGGAGGGGGAGAGGGTGCGACTTTACCCATTTGTCGGGTTGCCATTTATTGGCCTTTTTAGTTCTCGGGGCATTTTAATGTAGAAGATGCTAGAGGTTTATCCCGCACTGGAGTTTCTCTTGTTATTCTTTGACCCTTATTCTTTTTGATAATGCCAAGGACTACTTAAAATGATAATGAAACTAGTAATCTAAAATACTAGTTTTTGACTCTGTTTCTTTAAATCGGTAAGTTCAGCTCTTTTATATTTCTGTTTTTAGACAAGGCTTAGGCTTTAGCTGTCTAGCAGAATTTTACTTTTGTCACCATTTCAACACATTTTAGGGTTGGTAACACTTTCCCCACTTTTGGGCTAAATGTCTCTACTTAATGCTGAAATCATACTTTTATCAAACTTTTTAATGTTGTTAATATATGTAAATTCAAATTTAAGTTTAACGGCTTGACACAATACATGTAAAACGTGCCTTCCTACTCTAGATCGAGCCTATAGCCCTTGACAATGACGATAGATCTAGCCTACAGCTCTTACCAATGACGACTTGGCCCTTTACCTCTTGTAACATGCGATGCAATGGCGTTAACCCCGTAATTGTAGAAGGAGAGGAAACACAGATTATTTTTCAAAATTGGGGGGGGGGTGGAGATAATTTTTTGTTTTGTCAATTTTCCATTAAGTACCAAATCAGCCATTTTCAAATGAAAAAAACAACAACAAAAAACAAAGGTATTTTCAAAATCTAGGGGGAGGGCAATAGCCAACTTGGAAGATGAGCGGGTATTGCCTTGACGTCAAACTGACGCCAATGACACTTTTCTCCCAGGGTCCACTTTGATTGCTACAGCAGTCAGCAGGGCCTTGAACTCTTGCCAATAAAGTCCCTTATGCCCAGCCTTCATGTTGCTATTCATGGCATCGTTACCAGCTCGTTAGCGCATATTATGGAATTGTGTACTATGCACTATACGTGCCTATTTATTTGCAGTGGATGTAAAGGTGGGAATATTTCAGGCATAAAAGTCAGCTTATTTAATTTTTATTCATGCTTTTTTTCCCCTGGGCCTATTTATAGTTTGAAATTGTGATGAAGGATGACAGTTTAAAAGTTTGATTTTACCCGTCAAAAGCTACAAGCTTAAGAAAATTTGACCGATTTTTCAGAAAGGAGAAAACACTCCCTAAAAGGCAAGCAATCCTAATGGAAATCAGTTTCAGCATATCAGAGAATCATACCGTAAGAAAGAACCTTCGAACCTATCTACAAAACGTGGTATTTTACATTTTTCTGAGAAGGAAGATCACGGATGAGTGTTTATTTATTTGTTTTTTCCCCAGGAGTGATCGTATAGAACCAGTGATCCTAAAAGATCTGGATACGGCTCTTATGACCGAAAAATTAAAGTTCTAGTGTCCTTTTAAGTGACCAAAAAATTGTGACAGAGAAAGTGCTGATTTTGCCATTTTGTGGCACCGAACTATAATTTTGCTGCAAAGAACACCAATTTTGGTTTTTCATAAAAATTATGCTTATTGCAGACGAGGACATCATGAGCCTTACAGGGAATGTTCATGGGGAGAGCAAATGCTACCAGAAAATTTGTTCCTAGTGATTTTAAATGATAATATTTCTCTTTTCCTATATATATATACAACGTTTCAGTGTATTTAAACATATGTATATAATATATGCAATATATTTAAACGTCAGAAAACCCTATTATAAACATCGGAATGGTTTGGCCCGTGTAGGAGATCAAAAGTCATACATAAATTTCATCTATATGAACAATAATATAAACACATTTACCCACCGAAATTCATTTAGTCAAATTCTATTAAGGACTATTTCAACAAAACTACTTTTCATCGAATATTTTGTCCAAAATTTTATTTGTAATCCAACATTCTATATACAACTTAACAACAAGAAATATATACAACAAGATATATACAACTTAATAACAAGAAATCAGGGGTCTATGGGGTCGGTACCCCCTTTATATCTTAGTCAGGCTGAGGCGTGATTTTAAAAACAATTGTAAAATAAATTAAATTATTTTTTCATTAGAAAGTAAGGAGCCACATTAAAGCATACTAAGAACAAAAATTTTTCCCTATATGTGGGAACTGCCTCCTCCTGAACTCCTGAGCTGTTTATGCTTAAGTTGAACCTTTGAAACTTTGAAATTATTTGTGCTGCCATTAGTTGTGTTCCATCTTCATATGTCTCTAACTCTAAAAACATCTGATTCATCGCTCTTGGACTTCGAAAAAAAAAATAATTTACTTATTTTAGACTCTAGTATATCACTTAAGAGCTGGTAGTAGTGTCAGTGTTTGACTGAATCTTGATAATTTCCCTCTTCATATGTCTCTAACTCTAAAAAAATTCCAAGTCATCTCTCACAGACACTGTTAAAAACCTAATTCACCTATTTCAGACTCTAGTATATCACTTGAGCTTATAGCAGTGTCTGTGTATGACTGAATCTTAATACATTACCATTTCATATGTCTCCAAATCTGAAAAGAATCTAACTCATCTCTATCAGACTTTGGTACAAACCTAACTTTTTCAAATAACTACATTCATGTTAGGTTCATTTTAATGTGATTTATGGTTATTAGGATCATTGAGTGTATATCACTCGTGAGCTGGTAGTAGTGATATTTTGTTAGATTCAGTTTGACATAGACACTAATACCAGATCATAATTGTTACACTATAGTCCGAAATACATGAAGTACGCTATTACAAAATTCTAAGAGAGATGAATTGGATTCCTTTTGAAGTTAGTGACATATGAAGTGGGGATTTATCAAGTTTCAGTCAGACACAGACACTACTACTAGCTCAGAAGTGGTATACTACAGTCTGAAATAAATAAATTAGGTTTATACCAAGTCTGAGAGAAATGAATTGGATTTCTTTTATAGTTCGATACATTTTAAGTTGGAATCTTGATGAAATCCCATTTCATATGGCTCTAACTCTAAAAAGAATCCAACTCATCTCTTTCCAACTTTAGTAGACAAAAAACACAGATATTCTTAATAACCTAAGTCACCTATTTCAGACTCTAGTACACCAATTGTGAGGTCATATTACCGTCTGTGTTTGATTGAATATTGATAAATTCTCATTTCATATGTCTCTAACTCTAAAAAGAGTGCGATTCATCTCTCTCAGACTTTGGTAAAAACCTAATTCGTCTATTTTAGACCCTAGTATACCATCTGTGAGCAATTATTAGTGTCTCTGAAACTTGATAAATTCCCACTTCATATGTCTGTAGCTTTAAGGAATATCCGTTTCATCTCTCTCATACTTTGGTAAAAACCAAGTAGTATACCGTTTGTGAGTGTGTCTGAGCTGTTGTTTGCTTGTCTGTGTGGATTTTGGAAAAAGTCCAGCTCATCTCTCTAAGACTTTGGTAAACCCCTGATAACAAATCTCGGATTCTAATATACCCCTTATAAACCTTTAGTAGTATTTATGTCTCTCAAAATGCCCTTTCTTACATCTCCGACTTTTTAGTAAACATTTTAAACTTTCGACTTGATAGCTCACCCTAAAAATGATGGAAACAAAAAAAAGTAGTACATAAAATATAGAACAGCATATAGAATATCATTATAAAAATAAAAATGAATGCTTTGGATCCATCCCATAAAATACTTCTTCTTGTTTTCTCTTGACTTGGCACTTATTCCATTCTGGGGTCACATTAATTAAAAAAAAACTAGTTTTTTAAACTGAAAGTAAGGAGCGACATTAAAACTTAAAACGAACAGAAATTACTCCGTATATGAAATGGGTTGTCCCCTCCGCAATCTCTCACTCTTTACGCTGAAGTTTGACTCTTTGCCACAATTCTGCTTTTTAAAACAATTAAAAGCTATAGAACGAACAACCCATTTCATATACGGAGGAATTTCTTTTCGTTTTAAGTTTTAATGTCACTCCTTACTTTCAGTTAAAAAAACTATTTTTTTATTTAATTTCTGAACGTTTTTGAATTAATGCATTTTTTACTTTGGCTCTCCGCACATAAATTATTAACATGAAATTTTCATATTAAATCTTTTTTGGCTAGATGGCTTTCTCTTAGTTTTGATCAGACGATTTTGAGGAATAAGGGGTGGGGAAGAAGGCCTAGTTGCCCTCCATTTTAAACGAACGTTTTTATCAGTAAAAAATATACGTAACTTAAGAATTAACTTACGTAACAAACTTCTTTATTCTTATATTTTTATTATGTAAATGAGAGGGTTTGTCCCCTCGTTAATACCTCGCTCTTTACACTAAATCTTAAGTTTTGTCCCAATTCTTTAAGAATGACCCCTGAATAAGAAAGGCCGTAGAATAAATAGTTGAAATTACTAAAAATACTTTAGCTTAAAGAGGAAGATATTTATCTCCTCCTAAATACCTCGCTCTTTATGCTAAAGTATTTTTAGAGCCCCTCATATGCGTAACAATCTCTGTTCGTTTTAAGTTTTAATGCTACACCTTACTTTCAGTTGAAAAAACTTTTTTATGTTTATTTTTTCATCGTTTTTTTATTAATACTAGAAAATCCTGCGCCCTTTCCATTGAATTTCTCTTCCCCCATGACACATTCCTCCGAAGTAAGATCCTTCCACATAGCCCCCTCTCCTCAACCCCACCCTGAAACCAAAAAATCCCCCTGAAAACGTCTGTAGACTTCCCAATAACCATTACTGTATGTAAACACAGGACAAAGTTTGTAACTTGCAGCCCCTACCCCAGGGACTTTGGGGGAGTGAGTCATTCCAAAGATATAATTATTATGATTTTCGATTATGCGGAACAAAATGGCTATCTAAAAATTTTGATCCGTTGCCTTTTCGAAAAAATGAGCGTTGGAGGGGGCCTAGGTGCCCTCCAATTTTTTTGGCCACTTAGAAAGGGCACTAGAACTTTTCATTGTAGTTAGAATGAGCCCTCTTGCAAGATTCTAGGACCACTTGGTCGATACGATGACCCCTGGGAAAAAAACAAATAAACACGCAACCTTGATCTGTTTTCTGGCAAAAAAAAAATGAAATTCCACATTTTTGTAGATGGGAGCTTGAAATTTTGTTAAAGGGTTCTATGATACGCTGAATGCGATGGTGTGACTTTCGTTAAGATTCTTTGACTTTTAGGGGGGTGTTTCCCCCTATTTTCCAAAATAAGGCAAATTTTCTCAGGGTCGTAGCTTTTGATGACAAAGACTAAATTTGATGAAACTTATATATTTAGAATCAGCATGAAAATTCGATTCCTTTAATGTAGAGTTTTTTAGAGTTTTGTTTACTATTGAGCCGGGTCGCTCCTTACTACAGTTCGTTACCACGAACTGTTTGATACAAGTTTTAAAATGGTTTCAGCTACAATCACATCGCGCATTTTATCGTTGGTATTATTGGATTTATTGACTATATCTGTTGGTATACGATCAATGGTAGTAATAGTGTTCATGTGTGCTTTGTTTTTCGTCAATTTATCTTTATACTTAATTGTTACATTGTCTGCCAATGCCCTTTTAATTTTGGTTTCTATTTCACTGTCCATTACCACATTGTTTTTAAATAGTTTGCAGCTTTGGCACATAAACAAGATATGCATTATGACATTACTGCAGCAATTAGCCTTTCTTTTTCCTTTTTCTTTCATTTGAATGCTAATACCAGAAACATGGCGATGGGATTTGTCAACGGGTAACGTGTTACCACCAATAGTAGCAAGAAGCTGACCTTAGTCATAAACTAATAGTTTCATGCTTGCATTATCTTTCAGCACTAACTTCTCTAGAAGTGCTACTCTCGCATATCCACCATCATAAAAGTCAACATTTATCATAATCTTTATCATTAACCTTTGTCAAAATCATCATAATCTTTTTGGTACTCCAAAGAAATTTAATTTCTCAGTGCCATGACAACGCACGCACCCATTTCCAATAAGATTTCCATTATTGCTTGTCTCATCATTCAAATATTTGTCTTTGTCAGCATTCAATACAATGATAACATTATTATGTGGACATACTTTCTTTGAATATCTTCGCTTAAAAAAAAAAAAAAATGATGCTAGTGCTTATCCTTCTAGTGAACTATCCTTTCTAGTTGATATTGATCAAAACATACAATAAACCATCTATCCTTGACGACAAGCCACACAGTACTACAGGGGCGACCGTGTTCATGTTCATATGTTCACAAGATTACATGTCATTCTAAGACACTGAAAAAAAAGTTTAAAAAGTCCCAAACAAAAAGTTGAGAAAAATTCCAAGTAAAAAAAAGTTAAAAGTTCAAAAAATTCCCAAGTTCTCAGAAATAGGGGGTAGGCAAAAAGTTTGGGAAGGTGTTCGGGCAGGCCCATGGAGGTGGGACATGGATAACCGTAAGTTCCCTCTAAAAAAATCCTTTAGCAAATGATTCATTGGGGAACATATCTTCGCCGGTTACTATACCCAAGCGCGGGATAAGACCAGTTTCATTCAATCCCAAATAATTCATATAGTTAAATCTTCAAGACACGTATTTCAACTTTTCCTTGCTAATTATGTCCTGACAGGAATACGCAAATGAGATGGCGACTGGATTAAGCTAATGTTCCAATGAAGTAGGTATTGAAAGTAGGTTAATAGCCCAAATGTGGGTAATCGTTAGAGCCCAAATAAGGGTGTAAGCCCTGGACTTCGTATAGCTGTGCTACTGTTTTTGGACCTTTTAACTCTGATGAATCAAAGGCTAAAAATTTTCATAGGGTATCCTTGGAGAAAAAAGGGGCATGGGAAGGAGGCTAGTTGCCTTTCAATGTCCACGGTCATTTAAGCACTAAAACTTTTAAGTTCTATTTAACCAAGCAGTTAGTGGTATCGAAGTAAGGAATAACTTGGCCCAATAGCAACCAAAACTAAAAAAAAGAAGTTTTTGATACCGGCCAATACCGAAAAAGAATGGACTTTTTATGCTGATTCCGAATATATAAAGTTCATTAAGTTTAATGCTATGCTATCCAAAGTAAAAGCTTGTGAAAATTTGTCTGATTCTCGAAAAAGGAGAAAAAACCCTAAAAAGTCAGGTGATCTTATTTAAAACCACACCATCAGATTTAGTTTTTAAGAGAACTTTGATGCAAAGATTTCAAGATCCTCTCTACTAAAATGAGGAATTTTGTATTATTTACCAGAAGAAAGATCATTTGCCACAATTCTGTTTTTTAAAACAATTAAAAGCTTTAGCGTAAAGAGCGAGGGATTGCGGAGGGGACAACCAATTTCATATACGGAGTAATTTCTGTTCGTTTTAAGTTTTAATGTCACTCCTAACACTATGTTAAAAAAAATACTTTTTTCATTTAATTTCTGACCGTTTTTGAATTAATGCATGTTTGATTTTGGCTCTCCGCACATAAATTATTAACATGAAATTCGCATATTAATTCTTTTTTTGGGGTAAATGGCTTTCTCTTAGTTTTGATCAGACAATTTTGAGAAATAAGGGGTGGGGAAGGAGGCCTAGTTGCCGTTCAATTTTTCGGTTACTTAAAAAGGCAACTAGAACTTTTAATTTTTAACGAACGTTATTATTAGTAAAAAATATACGTAACTTAAGAATTAACTTACGTAACAAACTTTTATATTCTTATATTTTTATTATGCATATGAGGGGGTTTGTACCCTCGTTAATACCTCGCTTTTTACACTAAATCTCAGGATTTGTCCCAATTCGTTAAGAATGACTCCTGAATCAGAAAGGCCGTAGAATAAATAGTTGAAATTACTAAAAATACTTTAGCATAAAGAGCGAGGTATTTATCTCCTCCTAAATACCTCGCTCTTTATACTAAAGTATTTTTAGACCCCCTCATATGTGTAATAATCTCTGTTCATTTTAAGTTTTAATGCCACTCCTTATTTTCAATTGAAAAAACGTTTAATTTTCATTGTTTTTTTTTTATATATAATAATGCTAGAAAATCCCGCAACCTTTTCATTGAATTTCTCTTCCCCCATGACATATTCCTCCAAGGAAAGATCCTCTGACATAGCCTCCTCCCCTCAACCCCACCCCAAACCAAAATAATCCCGCTGAAAACGTCTGTACACTTCCCAATAACCATTACTGTATGTAAACACTGGTCAAAGTTTGTGACTTGCAGCCCCTCCCCCAAGGACTGTGGGGAGTAAGTCATCCCCAAAGACATAGTAATTATGGTTTTTGACTATGCAGAACAAAATGGCTATCTCAAAATTTTGATCCGTCGACTTTGGGAAAAAAATGAGCGTGGGAGGGGGCCTAGCTGCCCTTAAATTTTTTGGTCACTTAAATAGGGTACTAGAACTTTTCATTTCCGTTAGGATGAGCCCTCTTGCCACATTCTAGGACCACTTGGTCGATACGATGACCCCTCGGGTAAAAAAACAAATAAACACGCACCCGTGATCTGTCTTCTGGCAAAAAAATACGAAATTCCACATTTTGTAGATAGGAGCTTGAAATTTTTGCTATTGGGTTCTCTGATACGCTTAATGCAATGGTGTGATTTTTGCTGTGATTTAAGAGTCTATGACTTTTAGGGGATCTTTGTTCTCCAAAATAAGGTAAATTTTTTTCAGGCTCGTAACTTTTGATGACAAAGACTAAATTTGATGAAACTATATATTTAAAATCAGCATGAAAATTTGATTTTTTGATGTATCTTTTAGCATCAAAATTCCGTTTTTTTTTAGTTTCGTTTACTATTGAGCTGGGTGGCTCTTTACTACAAATTCGTTACCACGAACTGTTTGAAATATCTATGTTATCCATAGTTATTTCAACATCTTGATATTTTGTAATAGCGAACCCGTTTACCAGCTAATTCTGGTCTATGAAAGAATCTAAAAGTGGCCTATTTGTATTGTTAATAATATTTCAAAATGATAACATTTGGTATCACTATAAAAAAAATACCTTGATGTTAAAAGCTCAGTACTTAAGATGATCAACCCAGTGACGGCGGCTAATGATTAGCTATTATCATAAATAAAGAGCACGAGCAGGTTTATGATGCATAGCATATGTTGCAGGTTATTGTTTTCATAGTGTGCTTGACTGTCCCTGAAAATGTAGCAATTGCAACTTCAAATTATTTTCAATCTGTTGCGACTTTGTACGTCCTTTAATAACTGAAGAAAATTACTTACCGGCAATACGGACCACATAAGAAAGTAGGCTAAAGTATATTGAAATACTAAGTTTGCTCATAAGACACATTAAAATTACAACTTGGCGTAGCATAAAAGTTTTAGTAATATGACAAGCCAGGCAACTTCGTGCGAGTAGTACACAGAAAAGCATAAAGCCAACATGACAAAACGCACGAGCGATGATAGCAAGGTCAGTTATTTAAAAATGGAAAGATGTTCCTCCTCATTGAAAGTAAAGCTAATAGCTGTTTCACATTACCATTCTGTAATGTAACTTACTTAATATGGCGGAGCAAAATGGTTTAAGATTGGTCAGTTAAAACTATTCGCCAAGAAGAACAAGCTCACATTCTTAACGATGAAAATTTGCGATTGGCTCATAGCGCAAGGCAAATCTCAATGTTAGTAAAATCTCATTCTGAATGGACCTTTACAAGCTTTGGTGTGGTGCATCAATTATTTGGTTATCATATTTTTTCTAAGCTTGGAGTCACAAAAATCATTCCTAATTCCCCAAAATAAGCAATATAGCTATGCATTAACAAAATTGAATGTTACATCTATTTTACAGGAGTGACTCGCACAGAGGATAAGGTAATAATTTGTTTTTTCCATTAGGACTCTACGACAAAAACCCACTGAGTTGCACGGGGCAGCACTGTTTTTATTTTCACACAATTTATTTATACTCCTAATGTAACTTTTGCTTGGACGTGTAATTTTAGCTGCAATTATTCACAAGTTCAGGTTCTGCAGAATAAGGCTGAAAGGTAGGAATGGCCATGATCTTGTTACGACCGAATCAGTTTTAAGGAAGTTCAATATTTGTAGGATTGATGAAACAAGAGATTGTCATATAAGAGTATGGTATTAATTGTTTCGATGCCATCGTACCAGATTTTTTTTTAAGTGTTTCTTAAACCTATTTCGTTTCGTCATGATTATTCGACTGAACCATAGGAGGGCTGCTAGTTTAACAAATGAGCTATGGAACCCAACAAGAGCAAGTCCTATGACCAGACACACAGGCCTGTCTGTCTAGAAGTCGTTTCTAGGCACTGTTCGTCACACTAAGAGTGCACTGTAGCTTAAAAACTGTATTAATTTTTTTTTTGAGGAACTTTATAATGCTAATGAATCGAGAGAATGTTTTTCTTATAATTTGACTTCTATATTCGTTTAAATTTAATTTGTTCTCTCTATTATTATTTTTTTAGTATTGGTAAGTGAATTGGCATGAATGGTATTGAACCGGTCACTTTTCAGGGATTTATTTTTCGCTTTTATGTGACTTGTGGTTATATTGAGTTTGTTTATGTTACTCGTTTTTAATAAACAAAACCGAGTTAAAATATTTAAATTGAATTAAATACCACAGTTACTCGAGGTCACATTCAAAAATAAATTTCGTAAAATTTTTTCACAACACAATTACTACGCTTTTGGGGCGAGCGTTTTTGACCATGGGCAAGGCTAATTTGAAAATGATCCCTTTCACTAATATAATATAATCCTATTGGACCAAATACCTTACTGCACCACGGTGGTTTGATACTCTGCTTGGCAACACATGGCCCGGAGTTCGATCCCTGACGCATCAAGGTTGGGCGACAAGCTTGCTACTTGTCGCTGTAAAAAAAAAAAACAAGTAACAGAAATGTCCATTCGACGTCCTATGCGCCAGCAATAGCCCAGGAAAATCTTTAGCACACGTTGCTAATGAATGTATTCATGTTATATTCAATTAAACAAATGGCATTTGGTTACTTAAAATAATTCCCACCAGCTTTCCTTACAAATTTGAACTTAATACCCTAAGCGGTTTTTGAGATATTGCATATATGCCCTATTGACAATCAGGATGAATTTAAATGTTTTTGATTTAGTTCAATACCTCCTTGAATATTTCCTGCTAATTCCTATTTAATACCCTCAGTCGTTTCAGACATAATGCAGATACGTCCTCTTGACAACCTGTCTGTACATAGCGTCTTTGATTAAGTTCAGTAGCCCTCTTAACAATCTCTGGAAGCATCAACTTAATGTTTCCCGAGATATTGTAGACACACCCTTATGGCAGCTTGGATACATAAAGCATGCTTTGATTTATTTCAACAAGCCCTGAAAGTCTTAACTTAATACCCTTGGCTGTTTCAGAGATTACGCAGATACGCCGTTTTGAAAACCTGCATGTGTATTGTGTCTCCTGATGCCGCCTAACATCCCCCTCAATATAACTACAAATTGCAACTTAATACTATTAGCCGTTTCTTAGGTATTACAAATACGCTCTTTTGACAACCTTAATTCACATATTGTCTTTAAGTCAGAGATGGTTTTAGGGGGGGATGCTTAGGGGTTCGTTCTTTACTAGTTTGCAGCTCTCGCTGAACCCATAACCATGTTTGATCGTGATTATTGATCTTATCAGACACAGGAAAAAGGCTTCTGTTTTTTCTTAGCTAGATATGGTGAAGAACGGACCATAGGCTACCAGGCAGCGGAATCACTCAAAAATGACACACCCAATATGGCATCATCTTGTACATGTATTTTATTTTTAGCATTATATTCTAGTACTAGCAAAAGCACGTAGATATAACAGTTTCCTTTCACACAAGTCATTAAACAGCTCTTTATGAAGTTCCAGTGCCCTAGCGGCAAAAAAAACAAAAAAAAACAAAGGCAAAAGATGATAAATTAGTGCTACCCATGCAAAGAAGTGATTTCCTCCTTGTTCACCGAGGGGGTTATAATTTTCCTCTATTAGTAATTTTCCTGTGATGTACTTTTTATTTCAATCCAATGCCATCTTTGAGGATTTTCAGGCTTTCAACATTTTATTATCAGCATTAATTGAAATAATTAAAATTTTCGAATAATTCCGAATAACTCCATAATTATTCCAAATAATAAACAATTCCAGTGCCCTGCTAGCGGCAAAGAAAATAAAAAGCAAAGGTAAAAGATGATAATTAGTGCTACCCATGCAAAAAAACAATTTTACTTGTTTTTCAAGGTGGGGGACTTGAAGTTTGGAGTTTTCGGCAATGGCAATTCCAATGATGTACTTTTTGTTTTGGCCGAACGCCATTTTCGAGGGGTTTCAGGCTATTTTTCAGAATTCCCTTAAATGTGTTTTCTAACCAAACTTTTGCATAATAGATGTCATTCTTATAGCAGCTAGAAATGGCGATTTTTTCTCACCAGATGTTTTTTAGCCCTTTTTAAGATTTTTGGCCACTATGCGCAATGGTTCGTTCTTTACTAGGTTGCAGCTGTCGTTGCAACTATGAGGGCTATTTTTCTATGACATAAATAAAGTATTTGATTGGATGATATTGCTGACATTTAATTGGGGATTACTTAAATATTCTTATATATCTGACTAATCACTACGTGGTATACCTGGTTACGAGTAAATAGTGTAAAATTTTCATACGACAAGTTTTCAGCAATATCTGTATCTGAATAGCTTTTTAGAAACTAAGTGTGGCTCGGAAAAATGGAGTCTACAAGATCCTGTGGAAAAAAAAACAGTCAGTTTACTTTATTAAAGACTAAAAGATTCTGAACACAAATAAATACATTTTTCTTTTAATTCGATATACCCATTTCGGAGCATATTCCGAAGAGATCCTATCCCTATTCCTGTGGGGAAAACCAAACCCTAATCTCTATGGTTTGTGAAAATATGGACAAGCAATAAAATCTTGGTCACTTTCTTCCTCAGAAAAATTGTTAAGAATTTAGGTCCAAAATATCATAGTCGATTGAAATAAAATTGGCAAAGCTGCGTCGCAAATTCGCAAGACATGTAAAACAGCTCATAACGCATGTTTCTGAATGTATATGCATTGAAAATTGAAACTAGTGATAACGCTTTCACATTCATAATCATAATTTTTGACATGAGTATGTTGAAGGGCTGAAAAGGGTTCAGAATATTAGTCTGTTGCTGTTGGTGATAGCAACACCCCCTTATTAAATAGTATTGTAAGACATTATTTCGTAATCCTCGTTATAAAGAGGGAAAAGTAGATATGCTAACCCCCACCACACCAGACAAGTTTTTTGCTTCTTGGGGTGGCTGTTAATATTGATGTTTTTTAAGTATAACAAATATCTCTCTCTCCCTCTCTTTCTCTCTCTCTCAAGAACATAAGAAAAACGAAAACGGCGTGAAAATATTCACGAAAAAAAATTGTTATTCTCACGTTGAATGTGAAAATATAGACGATCTACTGAATTTTCTTTAACTATATTTTTTCTTTAACGTATTCTTTTTCTTTAAACAGATTGAATAAACTTACAAGCAAAACTTGCTGTTAATATTGATGTTGTTTTAGTTATAACAAATCTCTCTCTCTCTCTAATCGGCAATGCTGAATCATAAATTCGTAAGAAATGCAAAACATCTCTTACCCACATTTCAGCATGAAATGTAGGCTAGGAGTGATTCCTGTTTCTGTAACGACCTTTGTCAAAGAGACGAAACTGCATGTTTCTGAATATATCTGCATTGAAACTAGCGGTAACGTATTCACATTCAAAATTACAATTTGTGACATGAGTATGTTGAAGGATTAAAGAGGGCTCAGAATATTAATCTGTTGGTGATACAAGACCACCTTATTAAATAGCATTGTAAGACATTATTTTGCAGTCCTCGTTATAAAGAGGGAAAATTAGATATGCTCACCCCCACCCCACCAGACAAGTTTTTTACTTCTTGGGGTAGCTGTTAATATTGATGTTGTTTTAGTTATAACAAATCTCTCTCTCTCTCTCTCTAATCGGCAATGCTGATATAAATTCGTAAGAAATGCAAAACATCTCTTACCCACATTTCTGCATGAAATGTAGGCTAGGAGTGATTCCTGTTTCTGTAACGACCTTTGTCAAAGAGACGAAACTGCATGTTTGTGAATATATCTGCATTGAAACTAGCGATAACGTATTCACATTCAAAATTACAATTTGTGACATGAGTATGTTGAAGGATTGAAGAGGGCTCAGAATATTAATCTGTTGGTGATAGCAAGACCACCTTATTAAATAGCATTGTAAGACATTATTTTGCAGTCCTCGTTATAAAGAGGGAAAATTAGATATGCTCACCCCCACCCCACCAGACAAGTTTTTTACTTCTTGGGGTAGCTGTTAATATTGATGTTGTTTTAGTTATAACAAATCTCTCTCTCTCTCTCTCCCTCTCTTTCTTTATCTCTCTCTCTTTAAAAATGCATAATAAATTTGTTTATACGCAGTTTTGATGTTTTTACGAGTTGGACAAAAATTTCATGAGGGGTTTAAACCCGGTACCCTGCTGGAAATAGAATTGGATTTGACTCAACTTGACAATTTAGACAGTGTGCTTGATGAGCTTGATTAATTTTTTATATTTAACAATAATAAAATAGTAGGCAAAGTGAAGAAGAATTGAGCGAAGCTAATCTAACACTGTAGGAGGGGCTAAAACCCTTAATGCATTCAAACCTCACCAAATATTTTTTTACTTAAAATGTAGCCTAGAAGGACATTGTTGAGAACAGATCGTTTTAACTAACCGTCATAGGGTTAACAATTTTAAAGAAAAACAAAGATCTTCTGTATCTAATTCATTTATCTATGCTCCTTATTTCAAAAATCCTCTATTTTGGCTAATTGCTCTAGGATGATGTATTAAGAAAGGAGATTGTATTGAAGGGCCTTTTCTGGACAAAATCATGGTTGTGAAGCTTAATGGTTTTAAGTCGAAGAGTTACTGAATGGCAAGCAAGATTACCTCATAAAAACCAATTAATTAATGTCAAAAGAGGCTCATTCCGTCATGGTATGTTTTCGGGAACAAAATTATCTGGTTCTTGGAGATTCAAATTAAGACCTAGCAATTTAATTAAAATGAAGAACAAAAGCTACTTCATAAGTTTTGTCAAACGAGAAAAGAGATAAAATAATAAAGAATTTGTGATTAACGAAGTTTTACTTCCTGGAAACGTGTAAAGAGTGAGGTTTTGAATATATTAGGATGGAGGAGGAGCATGTGTAGCTGTGTTGGGCTCAGGCAGTTGGTGCTTCAGAGAGTTGTTAGTGCTAGTAGTAGTAGAAACAATATATTCGAATATTTCGGCTATATATTCAACAGCCATCATCAGAGAAATACAACTTAAAACAAATAAAACTTGATGTGAAAGAATCACATCGATAAAATAAATTTTGACTAAAATTATAAATTATATTTTTTTTAGTCAAAGCTTAGTCACCTTACTTAGGTTCAGTCAAGACTGTTATTCATTCAAGCTGCCTGAATCTGCTAATCTTATATTTTCTTTGGGAGCACAATTAATAGGTCGTATAAACTTCGGAGAGGACACAAATGATTACAAATTGAAAGTTCTATTTCCTTTTAAAGAGTCAAAAGTAATCCGATGCTGATGATTCTAGTTCTTTCTTTTTCAGAGGCAGCGCTATAGAGTTGCCTACAGTAAAGGCCGTAAGGCTTCAATGTTATGTTATTTATTTATTTTTTTCCCAGAGGCACTTCATATGGAAGGGATGATCCCATAAACTTCGGAGGGGGCTCTTTCGAATGGAAATTGAGAGTTCCAGTTCCCTTTTACAGAGTCAAAAGTGATCAGAGGGCAACTAACTGCCCACGCCTTTTTTTCAGAATGCCTTTGATAAAAATTTTGAGATAGCCCCTTTGTTAAAAATAGCTCTGTTCGAGAGACATATAGTTTCAAACAGTTCGTGGTAACGAAGTAAGGAGCAATCCGGCTCAATAGTAACCAAAATTCTAAAAAATTGAATTTGATATCAATAGCTACATCAAAAGAATCGCATTTTAATGCTGATTTTAAATATATAAGTTTCATCAAGTTTAGTCTTACCCATCAAAAGTTACGAGCCTGGGAAAATTTGCCTTATTTAGGAAAATAGGGGGAAACACCCCCTAAAAGTCGTAGGATCTTAACGAAAATGACACCATCAGATTCAGCGTATCAGAGAACCCTACTGTAGAAGTTTCAAGCTCCTATCTACAAAAATGTGGAATTTTGCATTTTTTGCCAGAAGACAAATCACGGGTGCGTGTTTATTTGTTTTTTTTGTTTTTTTGTTTTTTTTTCTTTCCCCAGGGGTCATCGTATCGACCAAGTGGTCCTAGAATGTCGCAAGAGGGCTCATTCTAACGAAAATGAAAAGTTCTAGTGCCCTTTTTAAGTGACCAAAAAAATTGGAGGGCATCTAGGCCCCCTCCCACGCTCATTTTTTTCCCAAAGTCAACGGATCAAAATTTTGAGATAGCCATTTTGTTCACCATAGTCGAAAATCATAATAACTATGTATTTGGGGGTGACTTATTCCCCCACAGTTCCTGGGGGAGGGGCTGCAAGTTACAAACTTCAACCAGTTTTTACATATAATAATGGTTATTGGGAAGTGTACAGACGTTTTCAGGGGGATTTTTTTGGTTTTGAGGGTAGGGTTGAGGGAGGGGGCTATGTGGGAGGATCTTTCCTTGGAGAAATATGCCATGGGGGAAAAAATTCAATGAAAAGGGCGCAGGACGAATCTGGTCACGTTAGAAAAAAACGTCAAATTCAGAGCTTAATATACATTGCTGGGTGTTCGGAGCCTCTCTATTATGGAGTATAATTTGAAAATAACAAAACTATACGAGCGATAAAACATATATACCACAACCATAGCTCAACTAACGAAAGAACTGCTAAGAGAACACAACTATAAAGCGAAAACAGGTGAAAACTAACGGGAAAATAAACGAACTAAGAGGTGGAAGGGGCCCAGAGAAAAAATATAATCCTTTTTCAATTTTGAGCCTAACTTCCGCAAAGGAGTAATAATGTCAGAAGCCCCGAAATACCGAATTATTTTCTTTTCAAACAGTTCGTGGTAAAGAACTGTAGTAAGGGGCGACCCGGCTCAATAGTAAACGGAACTATAAAAACGGAATTTTGATGCTAAAAGATACATCAAAAGAATCGAATTTTCACGCTGATTCTAAATATATAAGTTCCAATTAATTTAGTCTTTGTCATCAAAAGTTACGAGCCTGAGAAAATTTGCCCTATTTTGGAAAAAAGGGGGAAACATCCCCTAAAAGTCATAGAATCTTAACGAAAATCACACTATCGCATTCGGCATATCAGAGAACTCTATAGCGAAAATTTCAAGCTCCTATCTAAAAAAATGTGGAATTTCATATTTTTTGCCAGAAGACAAATCACGGGTGCGTGTTTATTTGTTTGTTTGTTGTTGTTTTTTTCTTTTCCCCAGGGGTCATCGTATCGACCAGGTGGTCTTAGAGTGTCGCAAGAGGGCTCATTCTTACGGAAATGAAAAGTTCTAGTGCCCTTTTAAGTAATAAAAAAATTGGAGGGCAAATAGGCCCCCTCCCACGCTATTTTTTTCCAAAAGTCAACAGATTAAAATTTTAAGATAGCCATTTTGTTCCGCATAGTCGAAAACCATAATAACTATGTCTTTGGGAATGACTTACTCCCCCACAATTCCTGGGGGAGGGGTTGCAAGTTACAAACTTTGACCAGTGTTTACGTATAGTAATGGTTATTGGGAAGTGTACAGACGTTTTAGCAAAAAAAAAATTAATATACTAATTTCATTTCAATAATTTATGTGCGGAGAGCCAAAATCAAACATGCATTAATTCAAAAACGTTCAGAAATTAAATAAAAAAAACTAGTTTTTTTAACTGAAAGTAAGGAGCGACATTAAAACTTAAAACAAACAGAAATTACTCCGTATATGAAATGGGTTGTCCCCTCCGCAGTCCCTCGCTCTTTACGCTAAAGTTTGACTCTTTGCCACAATTCTACTTTTTAAAACAATTAAAAACTTTAACGTAAAGAGCGAGGGACTGCGGAGGGGACAACCCATTTCATATACGGAGTAATTTCTGTTCGTTTTAAGTTTTAATGTCGCTCCTTACTTTCAGTTAAAAAAACTAGTTTTTTTTATTTAATTCAATAAAGTATAAATGACGTAGTTGGTTTTAGACTTTTACAGTGAGAGATGAAGGTAAAACCTAAACTCTTGTTTGTAGTGAGTTTTGTTTGTTTCTAACTCGATTTGTTATATTCAATTGAAATTTTACTCGTTTCAAGATCTGTTCATTCATTTATTTTAGTACCTATTGTATGTTTGCTACGATTGATTATTTAATTTCTGTTCGTTTTAGGTTTCATTTATAACAAAATGTTTTTCTTCGTTTTAAGCTTGATTTGTACATGAAATTTACGTTTCACTCGTTTTAAGATTTATTCATTCATTTATATTAGTATTGTAGGTTTCTATTTCTTCTGATCTTAAGTTTAATATGGCCTTTACGTTTCTTTAAGAAACTTCTTTTTCGGAAAGTTTTTTTTAATGAATTTCTAAATCAACAGCCTTTGTATATTAGCAGTCGTTCTTAAAGAATTAGGACAAAAAGGCTAATTTCACAGATAGACCGGCGTGTTAAGGACGAGAGAGCCCCCTCGAGAAAACTGTCTTTGCCCCTCCCCCTCATATCTGGGAATTGACGCGATAGTTTGAAAGAATCTAACTTCAGAACGACTACCTCAATATAAATGTAACACGCAAGGTTAGTCCAGACGAAGTAAAAAAGATGGATAGAAATATAATTCTTTAGTGATTTTAAAACAAAACAGATTATTTCATACATTTATCTTCCTCTCACAGCCATATCCAAGACTATCTTTTGGAGGGGATTATAAAAAAAAACTTTGAAAAACACATAACATTTGTTTTTATTCATTTTTGTTACGTTTGTACGAATCGGACATTTTTTAGAGGGCGGATATAATGCATAATTATTGTGCATTCCAGGTTTTGGAGCATATCCCCTCCCCATTTTTCCACCCTCTCCTAGATTTCGAAAGGTACCATTTGGGATATTTTCTTTGAAAAACACTTTTTTTTGTATTTTTATCACAAAAATAAAAAAAATGTTTATCCCCTCAGATGTTGAACAAAAATTTCTCCCCCTCATTTAAATATTTATGAATTGACGCCACTGCGTCTGGCATGACTGCCTCTGAACCTGGGAAAATCAAAACAAAGCTTTTCGATAATTTTAAATCGATTGACAATCTCGGAATTTTGAAGTTTTTCGCCACTCAGTTTTCTGCCACAAAATGGCAGAAAAGCGACTTTTGCAACGGCACTAATTTCTAGCTATTTTAAAAGGGCACTAGAAATTTTAATTTTTGTTTGTATAATCCGTTTCCCAATTTCCTAGGACCACTGATTCAATATGAATACCCCTGGGAAAAATAAAACAAACAAATGAACACGTATATGTGACCTTCTTTCCGTGATCTTCTGAAAGAAATTAAATAAAAAAAACTAGTTTTTTTAACTGAAAGTAAGGAGCGACATTAAAACTTAAAACGAACAGAAATTACTCCGTATATGAAATGGATTGTCCCCTCCGCAGTCCCACGCTCTTTACGCTAAAGTTTGACTCTTTGCCACAATTCTACTTTTTAAAACAACTAAAAACTTTAGCGTAAAGAGCGTGGGACTGCGGAGGGGACAACCCATTTCATATACGGAGTAATTTCTGTTCGTTTTAAGTTTTAATGTCGCTCCTTACTTTCAGTTAAAAAAACTAGTTTTTTTTATTTAATTTCTGAACGTTTTTGAATTAATGCATGTTTGATTTTGGCTCTCCGCACATAAATTATTGAAATGAAATTAGTATATTAATTTTTTTTTTGGCTAAATGGCTTTCTCTTAGTTTTGATCAGACGATTTTGAAAAATAAGGGGTGGGGAAGGAGGCCTAGCTGCCCTCCAATTTTTCGGTTACTTAAAAAGGCTACTAGAACTTTTAATATTCAACGAACGTTTTTATTAGTAAAAAATATACGTAACTTAAGAATTAACTTACGTAACAAACTTTTATATTCTTATATTTTTATTATGTGTACGAGGGGGTTTGTACCCTCGTTAATACCTCGCTCTTTACACTAAATCGTAAGTTTTGTTCCAATTCTTAAAAATGACCCCTGAATCAAATAGGCCGTAGAATAAATAGTTGAAATCACTAAAAATATTTTAGCATAAAGAGTGAGGTATTTATCTCCTCCTAAATACCTCGCTCTTTATGCTAAAGTATTTTTAGAACCCTTCATATGCGTAATAATCTCTGTTTGTTTTAAATTTCAATGCTATTCCTTACTTTCATTTGAAAAAACGTTTTCATGTTTATTTTTTCATTGTTTTTTTTTTATAGTAATGCTAGAAAATCCTGCGCCCTTTTCATTGAATTTTTCCCCCATGGCATATTTCTCCAAGGAAAGATCCTCCCACATATCCCCCTCCCTCAACCCTACCCCCAAAACAAAAAAAAAACCCCTGAAAACGTCTGTACACTTCCCAATAACCATTATTATATGTAAACACTGGTTGAAGTTTGTAACTTGCAACCCCTCCCCCAGGGACTGTGGGGGAGTAAGTCATCCCCAAAAACATAGTTATTAAGATTTTCGACTATGCCAAACAAAATGGCTATCTCAAAATTTTGATCCGTTGACTTTGGGAAAAAATAAGCGTGGGAGGGGGCCTAGATGCCCTCCAATTTGTTTGGTCACTTAAAAAGGGCACTAGAACTTTTCATTTCCGTTAGAATGAGCCCTCTTGCGACATTCTAGGACCACTTGGTCGATACGATGACCCCTGGGAAAAAAAAACAAAAAAAAACAAAAAAAAAAAAAACAAATAAACAAGCACCCGTGATTTGTCTTCTGGCAAAAAATGCAAAATTCCACATTTTTGTAGATAGGAGCTTGAAACTTCTACAGTAGGGTTCTCTGATACGCTGAATCTGATGGTGTCATTTTCGTTAAGATCCTACGACTTTTAGGGGGTGTTTCCCCCTATTTTCCTAAATAAGGCAAATTTTCCCAGGCTCGTAACTTTTGATGGGTAAGACTAAACTTGATGAAACTTATATATTTAAAATCAGCATTAAAATTCGATTCTTTTGATGTAGCTATTTATATCAAAATTCAATTTTTTAGAGTTTTGGTTACTATTGAGCCGGATCGCTCCTTACTACAGTTCGTTACCACGAACTGTTTGAAAAAAAAAACACGAAAATCTATATTTTGTATATGGGAGCTTGAAAACTCTATCGTATGATTCCATAATTTGCAAAATTTAAATGTGTAACATTCCTCAAAATCACCTGCCTTATCGGGTGTTTTTTTCTCTTTTTCGAAAATCAGTCAAATTGTCTCAGGTTTCTTAGTATTTAGTTGGTAACTTTAAACTTGGTGAATTTTGTAGAAAAATTTTATTCTTTTATATATGTGCTGTTATATCCCTTTTTTAGAGTCTTGATTCAGATTAGCGCAGATCACTTCTTACATACGGTTCCCTACCATGAACTGTTTGAAAGACAATGACCTGGATGAGTTTGAAGCCTCAGAGTTTATATGCTGTTATTAGTTTACATACAGAGCCTATATACTTACATCTTATCTCTTTCGTGCATTTCCGAAGTTCAGTCTCATTTTTATTTCATTTTACCTTCAGTACCGGTTCTCTTATGCGCCACCGGAGCCACAAATTCATTTAGAGTTATAACTAAGAAAGACAGCATACAGCCCTTCCCAAGACCACACTGAAGAAAAAGAAATAAATAAACCAATCGAAAATTGAATTTGCCACGAAAGCTATGCAACAAAGTTTCACTAACTCGGGTTAAATTTACTTAACCCCTTGTCATAACCATACTAAGCGTTTATAATAAACGAATCGCCCATATCGTAAATACTGCAATACGGTTAAATATGCGAACCCCTTGTCAAAACCATAGAGAACGATGAGAATAGAAGAATCATTCGTATAAATTAGGATAGCTCATATCCCTTACAAACCCACTAAAAGCTGTTAAAATAATAAAAGAAATTTTTTCCACGTCAGTGATCACTGCATCTCGCGTTCTTTGATTACGGGTTTCTTTCACATGAGCACACAATTACGCGGACTGGTGCTCACTATTAGATGCGTCATGAAATCTACAGACGTTAAAATTTGGCCATAAAATCACTTTTGCCTTTATGTTGGCTTAACTGAAATTTCAGCTTTATACTGAAATAAGTTTTGCGTTTGGCTGTTATGAAATAAGATAATGAAAGGAGAGAGCCACGTTAAACTTAAAAAGAGCATAAATCATCTTACGAATTAGGGGCTAATATTCCCTTCAGCCCCCTTGTTTTTCTGGTGAAGTTTGACTCGTGTTTTTTCTGAAAGCATTAAAAGAAGCTGCGAAAATATTCATTTTGTAATCGCGCGTGTTTTATTGGGTTTACCGGTTGCCTTTCAATATATTTGAAAGGACAGATGTCTTAGTTCAACCCAATACAAATGGGGTTATCATTCCAGAAATGGGTCCTTTCGTACTCCAAGTGCTATGAAAACAAAACTGAATTTATCACGTCTTGCTTCTGAATCTATCCGTCTCATGTCGCTCAATTTTCATTTGAACAAACTCACTCCAAGTATTATGAAAAATTTGAATTTTTATCTTTTTTTGTTTTTGAATCTATCATTCTCATGTCACTAAATTTTCATTTGAACAAACTCAGTTTAAAAATTTTGCTTCAGTTCCTTTCTATATCACGTTCTATGAGGGTGGTACCATCACTTAATTCCTCATTCTCCTCACTAAAGTTTATATTCTGTTTAACAAATGCCTCGACAATGATATTGGTCAGTTAAATTTAGTTATCGGACTGGTAATTCGGGAGCATGCCAGTTTTAATTTTTGTAAATAGTCAGAGAGTGATCTGCTCAATTTCCAAAATGACCCAGAAAGGAGCTTTTCAACTTCGAATTGCCTTCTTGTCAGTTTCAATTTTGAGATTGAAGTTTCAAATTCGAACTGGCACAGTGTTTTTTCATGGACGTGAAATCTAACCTTAACGGTGTATCTGCTGTAAAGTTTACTGACGTTTCTAAGAGCTCAGATTTTCTATGAAAAAACAAGGGAAAACTTATGGCTTTGATGGTTCTACCGACAGAGTTGCCACCCAGTGAGGAAAAATCACTAGGTTTTAGTGATTTGTTGGTTGATTTAGTGATTTTCTTCAGTAATTTAGTGATTTATGAGCTGATTTAGGGATTTTTTGCTTAGGCAATATAAAAATTGCTAGAAATAGTACTGAATCACTAGGGGGTGGCAACCCTATATACAGTTCACAGTTGACTGACAACTTCAAAAACCAGATAAGTACTGGCAACTTTTCATTCCAAGAAAACTACTATGCTGTCCGCGTTAATTATTTTTACTACTGTCCTTGACGGATTATTACAGGATATGAAAGAGTACAATTATTGCTTTTTCGAAAAGCGAAAATTATCCTTGAAACGTAGAAAAAAATGTTAAAAAAGTGAAAATGTAATTAAGAAAACCTTACTTGACCAGAAGCATAATATGTCTGTCAATAAGCAACCAGTTTTAAATTGTAATATGTCAAGTAAAAAAAACTCTCATGGCTGACCACAATATTTTGAAATGTGAGAATAAATGCGCATAATCTAAAAATTCTGATTGTATTTACGAAGTTTTTTTACTGTTATACATGGAAAGCTATCATTAGGTATTTGAAGATTCTGAGGCAAGCGATAGACTTCAAGATACTATATCGGGATAGGTCAAACACATCGAGCACTGGCTTAATTCCCCATATTAATTCTCGGCTACTCTCTGTATTTGTTATGGTTTTGAGCAAAATATATTACCTGTAGTTATAACTCTCAGTACTGGTTCGTGATTTTTTCGAGATCATTGGATACCATTTTCCTGATTTACTCAATTTCAAACACTTTACGTACGACAATGCTCCCTCTAAACTCCTGACTCTGGTTTCAAGATATATTATTATACATCATGCATGAAAACACTTTTAAAGTTTTATATAAGCTAGAAAATATGATTTTTGATGATAGACTTTCCAATTTGTATAATTTATAATCTCGAAAAACCAATCTTAACACACTCTATACAGCTTTAGTTTTAAAAATACAGACTATGCTTCAATCATGTATCACCTATTTATGATAAACCACTAAAGCATCATCTTCATTAATTAGTGCCTCTTCCTTCCAAATAAGATCAACCATAATCATGTATAAATATATTCATTCGTACCTTTACGTCGGAATGGGTTTTGGAAGAGGCGAGGGGAATAACTTAAGAAAAAAACAGACTTGAATCATGACATATACAAAGCAGTAGAGATCCTAATAATATTAAGATTTATCGATGCAAGAGATCAAAGACACCCTCCCCCCGTACGGACCTGCCGTTTCATATTAACCATATATAGGGGATAAATCCCGTCGGTAAAAATAATCCAGGTATAATTTTTAGCAGAGAAAAATCTTTAAAACCCTCTTTTGTTGAAACTAATTTCTTAGCAATTTCACTTTTTATGGTCGAGTGGAAAGATCCACTTCTGTTTAAAAGTATTCGTACCCTGGACGTAATAAAACGGTAATTCATCGTCTTTTCCTCTTTCCGTTTCCGTTTTCACATTAAACATATATAGAGGATAAATCCCGTCGGTAAAAATAGCCCTGTCATAATTTTTAGCACAGAAAAATCTTTAAAACCCATTTTTGTTGAAACTAATTTCTTAGCAATTTCACTTTATATGGTCGAGTGGAAAGGTCCATTGCTGTTCAAAAGTGTTCGCATCTTGGACGTAATAAAACGGTAATAAGTCGTCTTTTCCGCTTTTGTAAAAAGTATCCTTTAAATCTGAAATCCTCCCCTAAAAATTTTCGGGTCAGAAATTTTTATGTGACGTGTTTTATCACCAATTTGAACACAATTTATGCAAAGGATATCTGTTCATGCTGTTACTATGAAACATACTTGAAGAGGACACACTCCTTAAAAATCACACTCATTCAAATTGGAATTTAATTTCAAACTGGTGCCAGCGAAGCTTTCTAGGTGCGGTCCTGCGACTACGGTCTCTCCCAAAAACAGTTGCCTGATACAACCACATTCAGTTCAAGTGTAAAGTATTTTTTCTTTTACGCACAATTTAAAACAAATTATACACTTTGTTATGCTTAATTAACTATTAAAGCTCCTGGACAATTTTGATCTAATTCTGCCGTGCTTTGAGTCAAGGAAACTAGTCAATAAACTCAGTTTTCGGATTATCGCTCTTTTAGTAATGTATTTAGCAGTTGATTAACATAATGCTTTGATAGCAATAGTAAGTTCTAAGGGATGATTTGGATATTCAATGAAGGACAAAGGTCGATTTACACCTCAGATACTCTTTTAAAGCTAGAAAATGTATTTGACAACGCTTCCAAGGGCACTTTCATGTACACTGGCTGCTCAAAGTTGGTCTTCCAAAGTTGGAAGTTTCCTTCCAAAGTTAGTCTAGATTTTTTGAAAGAAAACCAACAAAAATAAAGGGGTAAATCTTTATCGAAGTCATTAGTCATTGGCCCTCTGTCCATTGGTACTCGGGTACTCGTTAAGGCTAATCAGCAATTTCTTAAGGCCTAGTCAAAGTACAAGCATTTTACGCCCTAGGGAATTCTTTTTCTTAGGCGGCAACTCGGTCAAATACAAAGGTATCAGTTTTCTTCGTCGCTTCAACTAAACAAACATATGAAGGTTGAACTTAAGGGGTTTCTCACTCAAAATTATGATTAGGCACAGACTATCCTTAACAATTCTTCTTGTATTATGCATCTATTAGCCGGTAGTTTGACGTCTGCACGCTACTTATTCTCTAGACTCTTGTTTAAACAGGTTACAACTAACTAATACTTGAATGAATCGCTGCTGATCAATCCGAGTGGTTAGTCCCTTGGTGTAATTTATGCATTCTCACACACTCCGATTACAGCTGGATCTAGTCTTTTTAGGGGAATTTTTGACTTCGGAACACAAATATGTAAAGTATTTGAAGGGACTGCAGTCAGGAAGTATATATTACTAGGTTGGGGTGGCGCTTCGCGCCACCCCAACACCTAGTTGGTGGGGCGCTTCGCGCCACCCCCCTCCCCCCCCCAGCCCCCCGCGCTCGTAAGTCGTTACGCGCCATATTAGTTACGCGCCATTGTAGTTGTGTCCCTGTGTCATATAAATATATTGTCAGGTTTACTGACTCTTGAACATGCAACATATAATTGTCCATGGGAAAAACAATCCTTATTCAGATCTATACCTCATTATTCTAATGATGTGTCCCTGTGTCCAGGTCGTCATTTATATTCCCTGTGTCCCGGTCGTCATTTGTGTCCCGGTGTCCTAGTTTGTAATTTTTCTTTGAGTGTCCCGGTCGTCATTTATATTCCCTGTGTCCCGGTCTTCATTTGTGTCCCGATCTGTAATTTCTATTCGAACAATCCCTGTGTCCCGGTCGTCATTTATATATCCCGCCTGTGCCCCCGGCGTCCCCGTTGTAGTTGTGTTCCTGTGTCCCGTTCGTCATTTATATTCCCTGTGTCCCGGTCGTGATTTGTGTCCCGGTGTCCCAGTCTGTAATTTCTCTTTGAGGTTCCCGGTCGTCATTTATATTCCCTGTGTCCCGGTCGTCATTTGTGTCCCGGTATGTAATTTCATCAGTTGACAAACATGACGTCAGTCGACAAACAACTTCATGACGCATACAGCTCAATCCTTATAATGACGTCAGTCGAAAAACATGACGTCAGTCGACACACAAACATGACGTCACTCGACACACACACACAGACAACTTATTTTATATATATACTAGCTGTTGGGGTGGCGCTTCGCGCCACCCCAACACCTAGTTGGTGGGGGCGCTTCGCACCCCCCCCAAGCCCCCCCGCGCGCGTAAGTCGTTACGCGCCATATTAGTTACGCGCCATTGTAGTTGTGTCCCTATGTCCCACCTGTGAATATAGATAGATATATATATATATATATCTATATATGTTTTTAACTACGTAAAACTTGCGAATACACAACATTCTTTGCTGTCCCATTGTCTGTGCATATAAATAGATTGTCAGGTTTACCGACTCTTGAACATGCAACATATAATGGTCCATGGGAAAACAATCCGTATTCAGATCTATACCTCATGATTCTAATGATTGCCCTTGAGCTTTGTTGATGGTGATTGCTAATCGACCATTCCCTGTCCCGGTGTCCCGGTCGTCATTTATATCCCCCTGTGCCCCCCGGCGTCCCCGTTGTAGTTGTGTCCCTGTGTCCCGGTCGTCATTTATATTCCCTGTGTCCCGGTCGTCATTTGTATCCCGGTGTCCCGGTCTGTATATACATTCGTTTTTTAGTTTTGTTTTTCTCCTTTATTTTTTTCCTTTTTTTTTCTTTTTTAGTTTATTTAGATTTTTAGATTTTTTAGTTTTTTTATTAGTTTTTAGTTTTTTTTCTTTTTAGTTTTTTTGTAGTTTTTACCTTCTTTTTAGTTTTGTTAGTTTTTTTTTTTACTTATGTCCTGGTCGTCATTTATACTCCCTGTGTCCCGGTGCTTTGTTGATTGCTAATCGAACATTCCTTTTGTCCTGGTCGCTTTCTCTTTGAGTGTCGTCATTTATTTTTTTCTTTTTTAGTTCTTTTAGTTTTTACCTTTTTTAGTTTTTTTTAGTTTTTTAGATGAAAATTTTTTTTAGTTTTTTCCTTTATTTCTTTTTAGTTTTTTATTGGTTTTTACCTTTATTTTAGCTTATTTTTCAGTTTTTTCCTTTTTTTTAGTTTTTTTTTTAGTTTTTAGTTTTTTTAGTTTTTTACCTTTTTTTTAGTTTTTTTAGTTTTTTTAGTTTTTTAGCTTTTTTATTTTTTTTATTAGTTTTTTCAGTTTTTTTTTTAGTTTTTAGTTTTTTACCTTTTTTAGCCTAACCAGGATTTGAACCTGGGACCTTCATTCTCCGTTCTGACACCCTCTCTCACCGAGTGACTACTCCAGCATGTTCATTTTCGTGTTTTAAATGGTATATTATTAACCAAATTAATGTGTTTTACAATATACTAAGCATCGTCATAACAAAAATGACGACAACTAATTTCATGACGTCAGCCGACACAGAAACATGACGTCACCTGATCCACAGATCCACAGACAGACAACTTATTTTTATATATATAGATATATAGATAGAAATAAGTTTCTGATTGTTGAATAGAAGATTTTTTGCTCTATTTTTTGATACCCCACAGCAACAGTGTCTAGTATAGCAATCTAGATTGCAAACCCGAAACAGGTTTTATAATTATTTTGGAATTGTAAAAAGAATAATTCTCGGCTTTAAGATTTGATAAGATCAAAATATTCACCAGATTTTTTTTATTTCTATTGATAGAAAAACCGCCGAAATCACTAATTCAGGAACGTCGGGGAAACTCCAAATGTTTAACATAGAGGAAGATTCCTTGAGAGTGCATTCTGCTATCAACAAAAATAATAAGATCCATCTTCATCTAAGTCGGCTTTACCAATCCAGCATTGGCCCTCGGCCCACTGGTATCTGGGTACTCATTAAGGCTAATCTGTTTTTTTTTTATTATGAATCACCAAATCAACTATATAACATCAAGTTGATGGCTTTATCGTAACAAAACTTGAAAAAAGTAAGTTCTTATTATTAAAACTGTAGCTGGAAATACTATTACTACGTCTAATAACTCGTAAGGGCGAAAAACCACCTGCATCCATTTTGGTAGCACATAACCCTGTCAATTTCATCACTATATTTACCTCCGGGGCTACCAATCCTAAGGAAGAAGATCTTAGGACAAGTGGGTTTGGACCAAAGTTACTGTTGAACCAAAATTCTGTCTAAAAAAACCGTCATTGATCAATAATATTTATTGTGAGATAAATGACATGGTTTTGAGTTTTCAGTGTATATGAGATGGTGGCCTACAATATCTTTTGCCGAGATTGAGGTGTAGCACCTCTCCCAAGTATCTTGGTTATTTTCTTTATTTCGAGTTTTCACAGCACTTTACTAAAATTTTCAAAGGTTAATTTTATTGGTATCTATAAAGATACAGCTTGTTTCTAAACTATTTTGACCCACGGCCAAATCTAGGAGGGAAAGGGTTACCCAGTTCCAACCCCCCTTGCCAAAATTTTTTCAGACTCATATGGAAGTAATACTAATCCATGTAAACAAAATTTTTGCTGCATTTTGTAAATTTATTTTCTGAAATTTACCAACAAGTTTAAAGTGCTGATAAAGAACATGTTTTTTTCAAAATGCTAATCCGAGTATTTATTATCTATAGTCAACTGTTCGTGGTAACGAACTGTAGTAAGGAGCCACCCTGCTCACTAATAACCGAAAGTTTAAAAAAAACAGAATTTTTATATCAATAGTTACATCAAAAGAATTGTATTTTATGCTGATTTTAAATATATAAGTTTCATCAAGTTCAGTCTTACCCATCCAAAACTACGAGCCTGAGAAAATTTGCCTTATTTTAGATTAACGATTAACGAAAATCAAACTGTCAGATTCAGCGTATCAGAGAACCCTAATGTAGAAGTTTCAAGCTCCTATCTACAAAAATGTGGAATTAATATTTTTTTGCCAGAAGACAGATAGCGGATGCGTGTTTATTTGTTGTTGTTTTTTCCAGGGGCAATAATATCGGCCCACTGGTCCTAGAATGTTGCAAGCGACCTCATTCTAACGAAAATTAGAAGTTCTAGTTCGCTTTTTAAGTGCCCAAAAAAATTGGAGGGTACTTAAGCTCCCTCCCCCACTGATTTTTCCCCAAAGACACCGGATCAAAATTTTGAGACAACCACCTTGTTCAGCATGGTCGGAAAATCTAATAACTATGTTTTTTGGGGCGGCTTAATCCCCCACAGTCCCAGGGGAGCGGCTGCAAGTTCCAAACTTTGACGATTGTTCGCATATATTAATGGTTACTGGGGAGTGTACAGACGTTTTCACAGGGACTTTTTCGCGTTGGGGGGTGGGGTCGGGGGGAATGGTTACGTGGGAGGATCTTTGCATGGAAGAATTTATCATGAGGGAAGGGAATTTTCAGGAAGGGGGCGCAGGATGTTCTAGCATTATTAAAAAAAAAACAATGAGAAAATAAAAAAAGTTTTTTTCAGCTGGAAGTACGGAGCAGCAATAAAACTTAAAACAAACAGGAATTATTACGTATATGAGTTCATCCCCTCCTCAACACCTCGCTCTTTACGCTAAATTATTTTTAGTTAATTTCAACGATTTATTCTACGGCCTTTGTGATTCAGGGATCATTCTTAAAGAATTGGGACACAATTCAAGCTTTAGTGTAAAGAGCAAGGTATTGACGAGGAGACGAAATCCCTCATATACGTATTAAAAATATTCAAATATAGAAGTTCGCTACGTAAGTTAATTCATAAGTTACGTATATTTATTACGAATAAAAACACTCACAAAAAATTAAAAATTCTAGTTACCTTTTTAAGCAACCAAAAATTTAAGGGCAACTAGGCTTCCTCTCCCACTCCCTTCTTTTTAATATAATCTACCGATCAAAACCATGAGAAAGCCATTTGGCCCCCCCAAAAAAATTAATATACAAATTTCGTTTTAATTATTCATGTGCGGTGAGCCAAAATCAAAACCTGTATTAATTAAAAATCGTTCACACATTATATATGAAAAAAATTGTTTTTTAACTGCAAGTAAGGAGCGACATTAAAACTTAAAATGAATAAAATTTATTCCGTATATGAAAAGGGTTGTCCCCTTCTCAACGCCCCGCTCTTTACGCTAAAGTTTGATTCTTTCTCACAACTCTACTTTTTAAAACAATGAAAAACTTTAGCGTAGAGAGCGTTCAGTGAATAGTACAGCTTTTTGTTTTTTTTTATTATTGTATTTAGCCACCCCGTTGGCTCCTAAAAATTGAATAAGAAAATGTATTGATCTAATCCAATTACTAATCCAAATTAATGAAGTCTAACTCCTTTTTTAAGTTAATTTATTAAATTTTAACTTAATAAATTTATACTGATTAATCAAGTTTTACTTTAAATTAATTTTGTGAATAAGATTAAATTTTAACCTGTTTTTTTGCCGTTAATAAGCAATGCCGTATCCGAATATTTTTTTCGGGGGAGGGTACGAAAAACTTTAAAATGCATCAAAAAGTGTGCTTGTACATTTTTATTATGTTTTGTGAGCTGGGAAAACATATCGGGGGGAGGTTCAAGTAGCCTAATCCCTCCCCTGAATTTAAGGAACCCTTGAATGAAGGGTTCCGTAGATATTGGTGATAAAAAAAACATGAGCTTTTTGTTATCAAACAATTCATACGGCAGGTAGTTATTCGAAAAACCGTTTAATCATTGTGATAACAGTAGCTGTGTCATGATAAAAACGGCTAATATTAGAATTGTACACAAAAGAAAAATTGAAAAAGCAAGACTAATATGGATATACCGAAAGAATTGCTCGGCAAAAGCAAATATGTAGGCAAGCATTTTTTCAAAGCAAAAACCAAAAGTCTTAAGTGGGTTGACCCTCTTTACGGGTCTACAGCAACACGCTTCCTCACGAGTATATACTGCCCTTCTTCTTCATCTTCAAAATATTCAATAGGCGTACTATTGGCCATTGCCAGGTAATAAATGCAATAAAATGTTATCTTCAGCTTTAACATTGATTCAAAGAGACGAAATTATATTAAAGCGTCAATAATCATACTGGTGGCGTTGATGTGGCATCTACGGATTCTTTTATTACTGAACTAGCTCTCCTGTTTGACTGCGGAAACAGAAAATTAAGCACTATTTCTTAGAAATTTGTTGAATTATTTGTATAAATTTTGAGATCCGATATTTATTTCGCTCACAGTGGCTAGGTCGTTAAAGACCAAATCTAAGCGTTAAAAATCACACTAAGGGTGTTGATTTGGCATATATAGATTCTTTTATTACTGAACTAGCTTCTCCTATTTGACTAGGGAAACAGAAAATTAAGTACTAATTCTTCGAAATTAGTTTAACTAGTTGCGTAAATTTCGAGATTTAGTTTTTACTTCACTCGCTGTGTCAAGGTCGATAGAGAGCAAATCTAAGCTCTGAGCCAAATGGAAAATGAACAGTATTCTTAATTTGCTAACAATGCTTTAGACTTGAGCACAACACGACTTTATCAAGACTGTCAAGCAGGGCCGTATCCAAAAGGGGGGCTACCTGGTTTGCCCCCCTTCTGACTCGTATAAAAGTAGCGAAAATACATGTAAAAAATTTTTCGCTGCGTTTCCTAAAGTTTTTTGGTTCCCCTCCCCTTCCTGGAACAAAAATTCCGGATACGGCCGTGCTATCAAGTTTGGGGGCTCTACAGAGACTTACGCTACCAGCACCAGGTTTTCGTTGGGAACGAGAGGATCCTTGTCAGGAAAAATAAAGACGTTACCACCCTTCTTCCTTAAAACGCTAGTCTTTTTAATTTGCTTTTTGGAAGAACCCGATGGTTCCAGAAAACAGTAGTTACATATCGTTGGTAGAATTTGTCACAATTGTATCCTTACACGGAAAACTGTATCCAGGAGGGGAGAGTTAGGGGATTTGAGGCCCCTCCCCCTAAAATATCTAATTCGATGAAACGTAACAAAAATGGATAAAAATCAATTTTGGTGCGTTTTGTAATTTTTTTTGGAAACCCCCCTCCCCCAAAAAACATCTTTCCGTAGACGCCCCCTCCCCCTGAAAAAAAAATCTTGGATACGTCCCTGCTTGTACGCAACGTTCAATTGTAGAGCAGCATTTTGAAGGCAACCGTAGAGATTTAAATGTGGATTTGACGAACTCGTCACTTGATCGGTGATGGAGCAAGAGTTTTTTTATTGGGTCTCCAGAGTCCTATCGTGTTGATATCCAATTAAAGTTAATCTGTCAAAAAACAGTACGTATACAGGTGCCTTTTTTTTCAGAGGGAGCCAAATTAAACATCAAAAACCAGGAGAACAATAGGGTATCCCTTTCGCAATGCAGTGGAATTTTATATTTGAACGAATATTTCGACCCTATGTCCATGGGCTGTCCTCAGCAAAACATAAATGTATAAAAGAAAAGAGACTTGCAATAACATACAACTATTAAAACTAAAATGAAAACTTTAAGACACTCGCAGCATCTTTACTTCAGCGAAGTTCAACCAGGACTGATAAATAAAGTGAGGAGAAACAAGGCAATTCATTGAAATGAAAGAAAACAAGTTAAAAACACGCTTTCACTCCTGATCTTGCCTTTTTGACAGCTAACCTCGAAGGTCTTTTTCTAACTGGTTCTGTATTAGTTTCTGCTGGTTTTTAAATATATTTAATAAGATTATTTTTAATTAAATTTGTTAACGCAGCATTTAGTGAGTGTTCCCGCCAAGTCCCTATTTAAGGAAATATTATAATTTATCTTAAGTCTGATTTCAATTGCTTCTGGAACGACCTATTTTATGCCTAGGTAATTGCTAATAAGGACAGATTCTTCAAAAGTATTTTGTGGCTGGGGTTTTCCAAAACATGGCCACTTAAAGCAGAATCAAAAGAAACATTAGCGCTATTAGAATTCAAAGCTTCGGTAATATCATCTTTATGCTGTTGTAGACGTTTCTCTAAATTATGGTGGGTTCTACCTACATAGTATTTGTCACAGTCACATAGTATTTGATAAACCCCTCTTTGGCGAGTAACTGGAGTTATATCCTTACCAAAGGTTAGAAAGTTCATGATTTCAAAATTATTAGAAAATACTACACACAGATTATTTTGTGTGCAAACTTTTTTTTTTATTCATAGTGATTTTTGGGATGTATGAAAGGTATATTTAAGGGCTTATCGGGATTCTCACATGGTAAAATACCATTGATTTTACGGGAGTGCCTTTTCAGTCTACGGCTAATTGTGATATTAATAAGTAAATTGGGAAAAGTATGCCCCTGATGAAGTTTAGTTCTGCGGGGATGTGGGAATCAGAACAAATGAATAAATGTTTACGGGACGATCGACGAGAGGGATTACGACAGCTCTTTTAACTTGTGGAGGGGGGATGATTTGATGGTAAAATGAAGATATCTAATGTTTTGTGTTGGTTTTCTGTAAATAGTAGAATTGAGTTTATCTATCCTACGAATAACTAACACATCTAGGAAGGGTATTTTATTTGCAATTTCAATTTGTACGGTAAACAGTAAAATACCATCATATGTATTAAGGTGATCTAAAAAAATCCCAAGTTCATTTTCCCCATGATTCCAAAGTGATATTAAGTCATCCATGTATCGTCCCCAGTAAGACAATATAGGGGAGCCAAATTTATCGAAAAAGTATTAATAAATATGAAAACTGAAACATAAACCAGAGATAATCTCAAAGAATAGTAGAACTTCGCAGGACCTGGTTCCTATGCCTCCTCCCCCTGCTCACGTGCCTAGTTTTCAGATAAGAGAACAGCCATGACATAGTCCCAGCTAAATATTCATCAGTTGGGTGTCTAAAAGTCGTATCTCCGTAATTATAAATTTCCAGAGGAGCAAATAAAAAACGTCAAAACTTTCCAGGGGAGGAGGGCAATGATTGAAAAGAAAACAAGGTCACTCATTGAAAATATAGGAAACTATATAAAATAGAAATTATAGCAAAAATATTGAGTTAATTTGGGAGAAACAAGGACAAAGAACCCTAAGCCTTGCACGTGTCTGGTACCCTGAATTATTCAAACGGTCTAAATGATAAAGAACAACAAATAATATCCAAGCCATTTTATTTACATTGCCCATGCATTATGAAAATGTCGAAGTGGTAGATAAGGGATCGTAAGTAATTTTATTCATATTGCCCAGTGATTATAAGTAATTTATAAACGCAATTTTTATTCTTAAATATTGTTGTTTTTTTTCGACTAGTCATCCTGCTGTTTATCAACCACTTGAAACAATTCTATATGGGATCCAAAAAATCACTAACACCCGACTCGATTGAAATTAACTCGTGTGCTTAAATCTGTTCACACCAATGTATCATATAAAGCAATGTGGTAAAATGGCCGCAACCACAAGGCGATCAAGTTTCGGTAAAATAGACGATTTTCCTATGTCAAAGGCTTTCCGTATAATCCAGCTTAGGATGATCAATTAGACCTCCGTTGCCTGTGCAACAGGAAGTGTTGCAGCAACTGTGCCCTGTTCCTTAGGGCACAGTTGCGGAGCAACACGTGCAACTGTGCCCTACGGGACACAGTTGCGGAGCAACAGTCTCCATTATGTCCTTCAGAGGACATTTTTCTAATGCGGCTTCGATTGTTATCTTGAAGCATCTTTGATATGGTTTTATTTCGAGCTCCTACTAAACTGAGTTTGGTAAAATGTTTAGCTGGTCCAGAAATAAACGAGAGACATCAATAAAAGTTCTATATGAGTTCATAATTATTTTATCTCTAAAACGTTTACTTCCGAAACTAGGGCCGTCTTAACTTGACGCCAATTCGAAGCATTATGTTTCGAGACGCACATTTCGGGAATTATTTCCGGGAAATCTGAAAGAGATACGGAAATAACGTCTTAGAGTTTTCTGCTTAACTTTTGATGGTCTAAGCTAGGAAAATATAAAACAAACCAAATTCACCAAAAAATTTAAATTGCCCCGAGGGCATGACATAACTTCCAAATAGAAAAACCCACAGAAGGAATTTTATTTCGGAGAAACTATTGTAAGCTCCAGTTGTTAGGAGATCGAGACCTGTCGAACCGCGTTGGAAAAAAAATTCTAGCTGGTCCAGAACAGAAGTTACCTCTAGAACGTCGAAACTTCGGAAATTATTTCTTAGAGAACGAAGCAACTTGGTATATAGAACACTTCACTTCTTCTTGCATACTTTTCATAGCACTACTCGATAAAAATATAAGAAACATCAAAATCGAAAATTTGAGAAAATTCCAAAAAAAATCGGAACGAGACGGACTTTTCCGGAATTATTTCCGGGAAATCTGTAAGAGCTACGGAATTTTGTGCTCCGGTTCTCGAAGAGACAAATGAAAGTTCTACATGAGTTCAGCATAACTGTATTTCTAACAAGTTTATTTCCGAACCTAGGGTCGTCTTAACTTGACGCCAAACATCGAACGCAGAGTTTCTAAGAAAAAAACGGTTTTATTTTTTTTTATGGAAAACTGTTAGAAATTTTAGGAGCTTCTCAGGAACTTTTTTACTCTGTTTCACGTTTCCCTTCCCTCTGAAAAATCTCAAATTTTTAACTCTTACCAATTCGGAGCTACAGGTCGCTGATCACGGTGAAAAACAAAAACAAAAACAAAATAAAACTACGAAAGCAGTAGTGTTGCTCCACAACACAAAAACTACGAAAGCAGTAGTGTTGCTCCGCAACACAATTATATCTATATATATGTATATATATATATATATATATATATATATATATATATATATATATATATATATATATATATATATATATATATATATATATATATATATATATATATATATATATATATATACGTTTGTTTGTATTTGCTTTATCATAATTAGGACTGCTTGACAATCTTTCAACATCGTGCACAGAGAAAAATCAATTTGATAGATATTAAAATAATTACAGAACCATGTCAATTTAGCAGACCTTTTATCAAATATTTTTCCTAATATTTTATTCTTCAACATGAACAAAATATCTATTTCTTCATTAAGTCAACTACAAATATTTCGAAGGCTGCACAGAATCAAGAAAAGCCTTTACTGTCAAAGTAATAAGATCTATCAATCCGAACTAAAGACGTTGTACTACTCGACTCCAAATATCGTTGAATTTACAATAGGGTAAATCAAGTACAAGAAAGCGTTAGAAAACGGAGCATATTTAGGCCCAAAAAATGGGCTTTCCCTTAAATCGTGTTCTTTGACGTTAATAAATAATTGACGCATTATTACCGCTAAATAATGGGCTAATCTTATATTTAATAAAAGGTCTTTCGTGTGAACCTTTTTTTTTATCCTAACTGATAGTTTACATTTGTTTGCGGCTGCAAAAAGAAAAAAAAAATGAAAAGACCATAGGTAAAAAGAAGAAAATAAATGAGGTTGCAAACTCTTTCAAGAGGTAAACATGCTTTCTAGGTTTAAACCTCATAGTTGCCTGAGACAACTAGGAATTTTCTGATCTCCGAACATTTTTCTAATTCGTAGAAAGAATAGGGACAGTTTTTTCAAAGTTTCCGTACAGAAGAACGGATTTTTAAGGTTATACTTAAATTCATAAGTAATAAGGGTAAATACTAGGGATTTATAATAGATAAGATGATGAAAATATAATCAACTGAAAAGAAGTTGAACCTTTTTTTTGTCTGCTAGTCACTGTTTTTCAAATGAAGTGATTGGGAGGCAATAATACGCCCCTTGGGTAGACTTTTATCATGACTTAGTCTTCAGACTGATATACATTTTTCACCCCTGCAGAAGAAACATTTCAAGTTGTTTTATAAAATTTACTCTTTACTGAAAAAAGGATTCACAGAATTACTTTTTGAATTTCCATAAGGTTTGAATGAAGCTTTAACAAACCTTTTATATTAACAACTTGAAGTTCATTTTCAAAAGGTTGTGGTCAAGGCCCTAATGAGACTGATGATGTTTTTCTTAGGGATTTGACTATTAGACTAAAAGACCAAGAGATTTACCGTTGAGTTGTGGAGACAAGTGTTTTGACTAGTTCTTTTTTCTGTAGTCTTATAGAGATTTTTGGTAAAGAATATTTTTTCATGCTAAAATTACCTGTTAAGTACATTGGGAGTTGAATTTATTAAAGTGGTAACTGCCTACCCCAACTATCAAATTGGAGAGATTTCACTTTTCCAAATAAATTCTCAACTCGTTCACAATGCTTTATTTTGGATTTGAAATGTGGCATTTAATTTTTAGATGCAATGGACTGGTATATTTAAGGGGGCATTTTATTGGTAATAATGACTCTGGATCTCATTCTCAAGGAAAATCACATTCCACGTTTTCTTTTTTTCTTTTCTTTTTAGTTAAATGCTGAAACCACCGTTTTTGAGACGAGACATCCTAAACTTAGCGGCACAATTTTTATTCCGTCACACCCTGCGTAGAGGGGGGGGGGGTTAGCCTACTTATAAAATTATGTGAATTTTAACTTTCTAGTAACCTTTGATATGCATTTTCAAGCTTAATAAGTGATACAGACATTGGATCAGAATAAAAAATGAATTCTAATATTTTATTTAAACGTGACTTTATTGTCATATTAATTATAGACGAAGGTCGCTTTTTTACTTATGATTCGCTATATGACTAATTAAAAGATAGAACATTTAAACCAAACACCTATTTCGACGTTCACATCAAAATGAAATTTTATCACAAGTGAGGGAATGCAGCTTTAAGGGAATGACATCAAGGAATTCACATTTAACATTGCTGTAAAAATAAGAAAAAAAAATCCCAGCAAGATGCTTCAAATTGGTCCGACCGCTATGATGACAAAGACACAAAAAAACCCATTCCTGGGAAGAACTCAATAAAATCAGAATAGAATAGGTCCTAGCCCAAACAGATATTGGAATACTATATTTTAGATACTTTTCCCTACTTATCGATAAACTGCTGGAAAATAGAGTCCCCCAACACATTAATAAATATTTAACGTGTCAGCAACATACTTCCAGTGATTTACATAAGGGGCCCGAGGGTCTTATTAAGTAAAACAAGGTGTCTAAAAGCGGATAGACACCCCTGTCTAAAAGTCAAGCCCTCTTTGGGGTTGGTTTTTACCTCTAAAAATTTTGTTTTCAGATCAAAACAATCAAGCAGAGCTATCGAAAAGGGAGGAGAGTGTAAGAGAGGATTACAATTCGCATGCGTTTTCGCTAAACCGTGTGCATACGAAACAACCATTTTCTAACCTAGGTCTATAAGCCATCTTAAAATATCATTAAATAAAATACCTCATAATAAGCATTTTAGTTATATCCAATTACACGAAACAAAGAAATTCTCATATACACCACTGTTTACCCTTAACCCGCCTTAGCAAAATGCAGCTAATTCGGTAAAGGCTGCTTAATGAATGAAAACCCGAGAAAAGTTTTTTTTTATTTCCCGACGCTTGGATAGCATTTCATGCCCAAAATCATTAAGCCAATGGTGAAGCGCGATGGTAGAGTGACGCATGAATATCAAACATTTCTTTTCATTGAAAAAAGAGCCGCCAAAACTAAAGTGGGGTTGAAAGATTTTAAAATTATACTTAAAGAGAATAGCTAGTTATTAATTAAACGAAACTATCCATAGTAATACACACCAAAGTAGGGCTTTCAAAATTTTTTCGGGCCGTTACTTGTCTAAGACACAAAAAGCCTCATATATACATTATATATATATATATATATATATATATATATATATATATATATATATATATATATATATATATATATATATATATATATATATATATATATATATATATATATATATATATATATATATATATATTACGTTTAAAGACACATTTTTTTTTATTGTAGTAATTTATTCTGAATTTACAATAAAAATAGACGAATGTTTTCAAAAAAGATTGAGGTATATGAGTAAGATCTTGCTGTTTAAAATGAAAAATTTTTCCGTATTCTAATTCACAAGATTATACGTACACAGAGAAAAATTGGAAAATGGTAAATTCGCCCCCCCCCCTCTAGATTTTGACAGTATATTTTGCCCCCCCCCCCCACGCAAAAAATGTGACCTGCCCCACTGAGTGCAGCAGTATACTACTTGAAACAAATTGGCTAACTCTAATAAGGTACTGAGCCTCTGGACTTAAGGCCGTGATTAAGTGAACTGATGGAACTCGAAAATCCCATGTTAAAATTGAAAATTTATATTTAAAAAGTACTCAAGTATTCATTGGTGGAAGATACCGCTTTTAATATCAGGCCGTAGCTTCTTGAAGATGCTACAAAATGTTTGCTAGGATTTTGCTCATTTTCCTCCAATTGCTTAGAAATATTAGAAAATGTCTAGCTCTTTTTCACAAGTGTACTCTATGGAGGATATTGCTTTTAGAACAAAATCGGTACTATCATGAGCAGAAAACAATAACCTGTAAGATGATCGCAACCATTTATCGATGTATTTTCCTGTTGTCGAACAGTCACGTAGAATATTTTCAGCTACTTGAAATTTTTACAAGTTTTTTTTGCCAGGAAGGATCGTTTCAGATCGCCCAATAGACCAAATTGACAAGCTGGTATAATTAACCTGCTATTTCCGCCAATGAACAAGTGCTATTTGAAGTGTTTTTGACAATCGACGGTCTCTAGAGAATTGAGAGACAGAAGGCTACCCTAACTTCAATTTTGAAGCTCTATGTTTTCAAGTTCACTTAATCACGGCCATTTTCGTGGAACTTTGTTTGATACGAAACGACATCTACACAAAGCTTATTTAGCGAAAAATATCACGTTTGGAGGAAGGGCGGAGAGGTAGTAGCAAAAGTTCGGTACTTTCATTGAAAAATATTTTTTTTGTTGTATTTTCGTAGAAGAAAATAGCAAAAACAACAAAATTACCCCTCTAGATTTTGAAAACACCGGTACTCCCTATATTTCCATGAGTTCCCACCACAGGGGAGAGGCAGCTGCTAAAGAAAATACTATCTAACATAAGAAAAATATAGTAAAATATGGAAAAATCACAAAATTTTCAGGACAGATACGCTTCGTCCCTGTATACGTTTCTAGGTGCGAATTTCCATCGGTATAATTTGAGGCTTCTATAGTCTTCCAAAACAAAGATCCTGAAAAGAACCAACTCGCACGGACAGAGCCATTCGGCCAACCCTTAAAAATAATCAAGTTTAAGACGCTGATGTGTTAGTCCCCATTTTGCATTATTTGTGGGACCATTGCTTTTCCCGAGACGACAATAATTTCAGTTATTTAAGGAATATGAAAATTGCAACTTGAAATGTTATAAGGTTAAAATTCAACTATCGTATCAACATCTTGACTGACGAATCCAGACGCTTCGAACAGGACTTGTTAGGATTTTTAGAAACTCATATCCCAGGGATAGGAAACTTGAAATTAGATGGTATGAAATTAATCCCCGTGCAACTGAAACCTCATTTAAAGAAAAGCTGGCCGTTAATGCTGATTTCGGATCGATAGCTTTTATTAAGTTCATCTTCATACTACAAGTTTATTCCGGGAAATTTTTTTTACGAATTTGTAAAAGATCTGCAACGCTGAACAGTCTTCCATTTTCCTTTTTTGTTTTTCCAGTACTAATAGGGCACTAAAACATCGGAGAGAAGTTTATAAAGTCTTATGAAAGCTAATATTTACATTTACATGTTTTTATATTTTCTTAATGATAAAACCATCATGAAATGTCTATGGCACCAAAATGTGATTTTAGTGTCACTTCCAAAGCGTAAGGATTGAAACAAAACAAAAGATCTACCACAGAAATCTCCGTGATCGAAAACTCCCCAATAACTGGTTTTTAAAATCACCTTCTTGAATACTCCCCTTCCCAGTCATGTTAAAAAGTGGAAAACCAAAAAAAGATCTTTCAAAAAACTACCAAGTGAAAAAATTGAGTCAAATACGAAGCTGATTCAATTTTCTTGGAAAACACTTAGAGTGGAGGGATCGGGATGAAACTTGGTGGTAAAAATAAGCACAAGCCCTAGATACATAATTGACATAACCAGAACGGATCCGCTCTCTTTGGGGTAGTTGGGGGGGGGGTCAATTCTGAAAAATTAGAAAAAATGAGGTATTTTTAATTTACGAACGGGTGATCGGATCTCAATGAAATTTGATATTTAGAAGGATATCGTGTCTCAGAGCTCTTATTTTAAATCCCGAACAGATCTGGTGACATTGGGGTGGGGAGTTGGGAGGGGGAAACCTAAAACTTGGAAAACACTTAGAGTGGAGGGATCGGGATGAAACTTGGTGGGGAAAAATAAGCACAAGTCCTAGATACATAATTGACATAATCGGAACGGATCCACTCTCTTTGGGGTAGTTGGGGGGGGGGGGGTAATTCTGAAAAATGAAAAAATGAGGTATTTTTAACTTACGAACGGGGGATCGGATCTCAATGAAATTTGATATTTAAAAGGATATCGTGTCTCAAAGCTCTTTTTTAAGTCCCGACCGGATCTGGTGACATTGGGGGGAGTTTCGGGTGAAGGAACCTAAAATCATGGAAAACGCTTAGATTGGAGGGATCGGGATGAAACTTGGTGGGAAAAATAAGCAGAAGTCTTAGATACTTGATTTTTTATAATCGGAACGGATTCGCTCTATTGGGGGGAGGGGAGTTAATTCTGAAAAATTAGAAAAAATGACATATTTTTATCTTACGAAGGAGTGATCGGATCTTCATGAAACGTCATATTTAGAAGGACCTCGTGACTCAGATCTCTTATTTTAAATCTCAAACGGATGCAGCGTAATTGGGGGGGGGAGTTGAGGGGAACCGGAAATCTTAGAAAATACTTAAAGCGGTGAGATCAGGATGAAACTGGATGGGAAGAATAAAAACCTGTCTAAGACACGTGACTGACATAATCGGACCGGATCTGCTCTCTTTGGTGGAGTTGGGGGGGGGGGGTAATTTTGAAAATTGAGGTATTTGTAACTTACGTAAGGGTGACCAGATCTTAATGAAATTTGATATTTAGAAGGGTCTTGCGCTTTAAAGTTCTAATTTTAAATTCAGACCAGATCCTGCGACATTGGGGGGAGTTGGAGGGGAAAACTGGAATTCTTGGAAAACGTGAAAATTGGGTTATTTTTATTTTACGATTAGGTGATCGGATCTTAATGAAATTTGAAATTTAGAAGGAATTTTATGTCTCAGAGCTCTTATTTCAAATCCCGACCAGATCTTTTGACATTGGGGGGAATTGGAGGGGGTAATTTTGGAAAACACTTGGAGTGGAGGAATCGGGCTGAAGCTTGGTGGATAGAATAAGCAAATGTCCTTCATACGTGATTGACGGAACTGTGCTGGATCCACTCTCTTTGGGGAAGTTGGGGGAAGGGGTTCCGTGATTTGGCGAGTTTGGTGCTTCTGGACGTGCTAGGACGATGAAAATTGGTAGGCGTGTCAGGGAGCTGCACAAATTGACTTGATAAAGTCGTTTTCCCAGATTCGACCATCCGGGGGGCTAAAGGGAGAGGAAAAATTAGAAAAAATTAGGTATTGATAACATACGAGTGGGTGATCGGATATTAATGAATTTTGATATTTAGGAGGACACCGTGACTCAGAGCTTTATTTTAAATACTGACCGGCATTAAGCCTCTGACTTTCCTTTTAAATCAATCTATTGATTCATATAATTTTGCTAGAGCTCAAACCGTATGAGCTCTTGGCTCTTAGCTCTTCTTGCCTCGTCACAAGTGCCATATGAGCTGTTAGCTCTTGTTTACTTTATTATTGTCATTGACTTGTCTTTCCTGACGTGTTCCTTTGATATATGCAAACTTTTATGGAAGGGTTTTCTGATTTTCATTGTTGTCAGGTTAGCAACTTTTTTCCAAATTGTCTTTAAGCTCTGAAAATATTAGCAAACCAGTATATGAATCTCTATATGTCATATCGTTAAATCAACATTCTTGACGCTAAATTAAGGTCAAATTTGATACTGAACTAAAAGCAAATAAAGCTAAATATAATCATAGATAAATATTTTTACAGTAAAAAAGAAGGAGTAAAGTCATCATTTTTCAGAGTCTTCACGGATTTTGTCTCCACGCTAATAATAACTTTGTGAGTAATTTAACCTGGGACACAGGTGATGGAAGACCCTCAGGCTCTCGTCTCCTCCCAAGTACTTATCTTGTCAATCTTTTCCTTTTTTAAATAAAAAAGAACTAGTTTTTTCAACTGCAAGTAAGAAGCAATATTAAAACTTAAAACGAGCAGAAATTAATATGCATATGAGGGGGTCCCCCCTCCTCAAAAAAAAGAACTAGTTTTTTCAACTGCAAGTAAGAAGCAATATTAAAACTTAAAACGAGCAGAAATTAATATGTATATGAGGGGGTCCCCCCTCCTCAATATTTTGCTTTTTAGTTCTTTTAAAAAAAGCTTCTAATCATTCAAATTAACTAGTCCTTGTTTTTTGGGAGTCGTTCTTGAAAAGCTGGGACAAAAAGCCAAACTTTAGCGTAAAGAGTGATGTATTACGAAGGGGCAAACCCCTCTCATGTGCGTAATAATTTTTTTTCGTTTTTAATTGTAATGTTATTTCTTATTTTTAGTTTGAAAAAAATTTATTTTTATACGTAATTTTTGATCGTCTTTAAATAATGTCGGGAAATCTGGCTGCCCGTCTGGAAAGTTCCTTTAGACAATTAAATCCCGGTCAAAATTTACCCCGGACAATTACTATTAACATCTCCACATGTGAAATTGAGTCGGAAAAGGGAAAGTAAGACAAATAAAAAGAATTTCATATGTGAATTCTGGCAAATCCTCCAAGTGCCAAATTCCCCCTGAAAAGTTTCACTCTCCATGGAAAATTCTTCCTGTGGAGAATCCCCAAGTATAAAATTCACCCTCCCTCAACCTGAAATATTCATGCATAGTTCCCAATAATAAACACTATGTGTAAATAATACGCAATTTTCGTAACTTGAAAACCTTTCTCTAGGGGAGGGGGCATCTTATCTCTAAAGACAAAGTTAACTTTACTTTTCAACTGTGATGGAAAAAGGGCTGTCTCAAAGTATTGATCAAACTACTTTGGCAAAAAAGGGAGGAGGTGGCTTACAGCCCTCTAATCTTTTTGGTCACTTAAAAAGAGCGCTAGAACTTTTAAATTTCTTTGGAATGAACTCGCTTCCGATATTCTAGGACGACTTGTCCGACACAGTCACCCCTGGGGAAAAACTACAAAAAAGACGCATCTGTGATCTTTCTTTTGGCAAAAAATGCAGCATTCCATATTTTTGAAGATTGGAGCTTGAAACCTCTACAGTAGGGTCCTTTGACAGACTGAATATAATGGTGTGATTTTTATTAAGATTCATTGAATTTTCGGCGGTGTTTTCCCCTTTTTTGTATAACCAAACAAATTTTCCCAGACTCGTAGCTTTCGATGGGTAATGAATCTTGTATAATTGAAGCAGCATAATAAGCCGATTCTTTTGATGAGTCTATTATTATAAAATTCCCTATTTTTTAGAGTTTTGGTTATTATTGAGTCGCATTGCTCCGTACTTACAGTTCGGTACCACGAACTGTTTGATTTTGCTATTATTTGGCAATTTTTAGTATTGATCAAAAGGTTCCACCTACTTCAAAACTTAAGGACCCAAGAATTGAATTACATCTGTCTTTTAATAATGGTAGCGGTAATGACTGCAACCTAGTAAAGAATGAACCGCAGCCTGTTGTAATGGAAAGCTCCTTGACTGCAATCTAGTAAAGAATGGACCGCAGCCTGTTGTAATGGAAAGCTCCGAGATGTACTATAAAAAAACTGTCTAAAGAGAAAAATTACTCATTTAAAGAGTATGCAGGAATTCCGATTACAATTCAGGTTTAAAATACCAGTAAGAATTTGCTGCTGAGTAAACTTTTCTTACATTAAAAAATAGCTTGAAAATGTTACAAATCAAAATAAAAACTGCACCTTTGGTATGCAGTTTCAAACCGTTTTTTTTTTTCTGCTTGAAACATCAGAATGTGAGCTTAGAAATCTGCATTTAGAGATGTTTAGCCTCCCACTCGAAAAAAACTTTTTTTTATTTTTTTTTGCATTTTGCATTGATAGCATGTGTCTTCATTTATTTTTTTTTCCTTGTTTTTAGACAGGGCTACCAGGCTACTGCAAGATTAAAGGAGATGATTAACAACTCATTTGGAATGTCTTGATTTTGCCTACTTGCTTTTTGTAAATTTGTCTGTACAGAACCATCATCAAGTGCCATATGGCACCAGAAATCAGCGCAAAATATATGTTTCATAATTTTGTTGGAAAATATACCTGAACTTATCTCAAATGGTATTTCTTATGCCATTACTGGATTTAAGAAGCTGGGAGATATAGCAAGAGTATCATTATGATCTTTATGATTCAACACTATTAGTCAGATGTTCAGAATCTTACAAACAGATGCTTACAATGTATACTCCCATCCTAACCCCATTAGTAAGTAAAAACTAAAAAATGTGTTTAAAAAGAAAATGCCTATCGAAGAAAATCAAATAAATTTGATGCAGGAATAACAACTGATATTTTTGTTATCTTAACAATAACACTTATGTACGAAAATAATTTTTCTGGAATTTCTAAAAAGAGCTCGAAAGGTCGATTCGTCTTCATTTGTCTTTTTTTTTTTCTTCAGCACTGGCGGTTACTAAAGCTTAGTAAAGAGCTTATTTTGAAGCCAATTCTTTTACTTACGTGCTTAATATAAATTAGTCCTGACAACGCTATCATGAAATGGCATGTGGCCAAAAAACTGGGACTTTTTGTGTCAGTTCTGGAGTTGATAGACCTGGAAGTATAGTACCATCAACAAAATCCTTGGTCAAATGCCAAAAATCACCCTCTTTATTGTTACACCTCCCGGATTCCCAGTCCCCTTGGTAAATGAAAACAAAAAGAAATACCTAATTTTCTTTGTCCGGGAATAGCGGGTTACTAAAGAATTGTAGGGGGTGTCATAATGGACACCCAAGCGAAGTTTCTGTAACTAGCAGTATACTTTTCCTATCTTGTCAACTCGTACATGAATTGGCTACAGATTTTGACGTCAAACAAAGGCCATGAGTCTTGATAACAATGGATGCATAAGAAAATAGAATTTCGATGTTTATTCAAAATATAAGAAATTCATCGTGTTTAACCTTACCCATCAAAAGTTACGAACCTGAGAAATTTTGGTCAATTATTAAAAAAGGGGGAAACAACTTCAAAACATTGTTTTGGATTTTTTTTGCCAGAAGCAAGACCACGCATGCGTTTTTCTTTCTTTTCAGGGGTGATCGTATCAAACCAGTGATCTTAGATGATCGATAAAGGGCTCATTTGATTGGAAATAAAAAGTTCTGGTGCCTTCAACAACAAACAACAAGTAGAACAACAGGGAATTTTTTGAATTCCAAACTTTAGATGAATATTTCGACCCTATGTCCAAGGGTTGTCCTCAGCGTAACACGAATGAAAATATAAAGATAAACTTATATAAAATACGACCTTTAAAACTAGAAAAAAATTAAAATAGACCTAGAATCATAATTTCAACGAAATTAAATAGCGATTTCACCGCTATTTACTCACTAGTGCCCTTTTCAAGTGACCAAAAATATTGGAGAGGATCTAGCCTCCTGCAACAACCTTTTTTTTCTCAACGTCTCCCGATAAAAATTTTAAGATAAATGTTTTGTTCAGCTAAGTCGAAAGATATGCATACAACAGGGGGTCTCCTCCTCCTGAATACTTCAGTATTTACGCTAAAGTTTTTTTTAGAGCTTTAAAAGAGCTTATTATTGTAATTAAACGGCCTTCATGTTTGAGGAGTCGTTCTTCAGCAATTGGAACAAAAGTCAAGTTTAGCGTAAAGAGCGAAATATTGAGGAGGGGGCAACCTCCTCATATACCTAATAATTTCTGTTTGTTTTAAGTTTTAATGTCCCTCCTTAGTTTCAGTTGAAAAAAATGTTGTTATTTTTCTGTTTAATCTCCTAAAATGTTAAAGTCCTAGAATCAGAAAATGAAGAAGTTAAAAAGGAAAAATAAAAGAAAAGGAAAATAGAAAAGAAGTAAAAAAGAAAATATGCTTTCTCACAAGAAGAACAAGAAGTTCAAGAAGTTCAAATTCTTTGCAGCATTGCACCGGAAAATTTGCAATGACACAAATTTTTGTAAATTATAATTATTCGTCTGAGGTTCGAACTAAATGTGGTTGTGGCACCCAGAACACAGACATTAGAAGAGGAAAAACACAGTGATTTCGGTCAGCTTTGCAAAACATGAAAAAGTTGAAGGATTGGCATAAGCTAAGAGCTGATAGTACTTGGAAAAGTAGTAATTAGCCTAACTCAATGTAAAAGTGAAGCACCAACTCCAAAAACGATAAATTCGTGCGAAATAAAGTAATTCGCATTGGGCGAAAAAAGTAAAGGCAGGGAATACAGAAGTATAATGTAATGAATAAAGATGGTCCAAAAAGAAGAAAAAAGAAAAATATTCTCCTGGTAGTAGTTGAAAGCGTTGAGTTCTCCTTCGTTAGTTAACGTCTTTAGAGTCGAACACTTCCGGTTGCCGGTGTTAAGTTGCACTGACTCAGTGGTGTCAATTAGAAAGGTGACGGGAGGTCTGTGCCTCCTAGAATTTTACACCCCTAAATTTCGAATAACACCTTTTGGGAGATTTTTTCGTTGAAAACTGTGTTTTTTGGTAATGTTGCTGAAAAATTGAAAAAATTTACCCCCCCCCCCCCCAGATGCTTACAAATAAATTTATGTAGAAATACATATTTATGTAGAAATACATTTATAGATAAGTTGACTGTTATAAATTGCATTGTCAACTCCTAATACGGGTCTTGGGTAATACGTTGGAAACAGGTAAATAACGGCCGCCTTTTTTTTAGCATCTATGCCTTTCCGGTTAATTAAAATACGGATGTAAACAGATACACACCAAACAATATTACAACAGAGAGTAATTTCCTTAAATTTCAGTACCATAAAGGAAGATGAAATTATCCTATTGAGGTTTTTAGGATCAGGAAACGCATTTAGGGAGGTAGAAACATTTGAGCTATTAATGATATGCAAGCCCATAATCATGCTGTACCTCACTTTTGCTCGGTAGATAATTAAATTAAAAGGGGGCAGCCTAAAAATATCTAACTGTGATGAAAGATGCTTTTTTCAATTAATAGTCACTCAACAATATTACTCGCTTGTCGGTAGTCCTATGATTATCATTTTCTTATAAGTGAATTAGTCTTTTCCCTCAATTCACACCCGGTTCTTTTCGGTATGAAGTAACTATCTATCAGACAGTTCGTGGTAATGAACTATAAGTAAGGAGTGACCCCACTCAATAGTACTCGTAATTCTAAAAACATAATTTTAATAACAGTAGATATATAAAAATAAATCGACTCATTATGCTGATTTCAAATATCTAAGTTTAATTAAGTTTAATTTTGCCCATCAAAGGCTATCCGTCTGAGAAAACTTACCTGACTTTAGAAAAAAGGGAAAAACCCCTATGAGACATAAAATCTTAATGAAGATCACACCATCAGATTCAGCGTATCAGAGAACAATTCTGTAGAGGCTCTTATCTGCAAAAATGCGGAATTTTGTATTTTTTGTCAGAAGAAAGATCTCGGATCCGTGTTTATTTGTTTTTTCCTTGCAGGAGTAGTATCCTATACAATACTCCTGACGAGGCCCTACCCCTTCGACTTCTGGTCTCGACACTATTTTTAAGACGACAGAGAACGGGGGTTTCCCCCTCATTGCCATCTATATTATTTATGTCATAGAGGGTGTTATTCACACCTACATTTATAGATTGTGACATGTTTTATTTTCCAACTAACAATGTTTCCTTAGCCACTAAACAATTTTCATTGAATTTATGAAATTTATGTCTGGAGTATGAATTTAACGTAAGACCCAAGATTTCCTATTGTAAAAGAGTTGCAAGTCAGTAATTTGAACCGACAAGTCATTGATACTATTATATTCTTAGATATAAATTCTAGGCAATCAATTCAATATTTAGGACGCTAGCCAACTGGTGTTCAGCATCAATCCATCGTGCCAAGTTAATTGTGCAATCGATTGCTCAATTTGAGTTGGGTTTTTGGTAAATTTTATCAGTGATTTGTTTCTAGACATCTTTTTTTGGCATCATTCCAAGAATATCCATACCACAGTGATTTGAGATGCTTGCTAGACAGAAATCGTCTTTTGATGTTCAATGATAATTGTTTCAATCCCAAAAATTCTAGTGAATACAACCGACCAGGTATTTATTTTTGCAATGTAATGATACTGAGCACACTGGTTTCCCATTGCCGGATCTTGGACATGAGTTTTGATCCCAATGTTCCCATGGGACATTGTCCTGGATGGGACATCACACTTCGGGATCAAAATACCCCCCCTGAGAAATCGGGGTAACTAAGGGTTGTAACTTGTTTCCCGGGGGCATATGAGATTTTATGGAAGAGATGGTCGCATAAGTTCGGAGGGGACTCAAATTATTAGACATTCAAAGTTCCAGTTCCCTGATTAAGAGTCAAAACGATCTGATGGCAACTAATCCTCTCCCAACAACCCTTTTCCCCCAAATGCATCCGATCGAACTTTTTTAAGGCCATTTTGTTCAAAATAGACCAAAAAATCATAGAATAAAAACTCCAGGGATAGCACAGCCCTCCTCCCAGAATCTAGGGGCAAGTGCTGTTAATTATTACCTCGGGGTATACAAGGTTTATATGGAAGGGGTGCTAGTATAAACTTCGGAGGGGGCTCATGCGATTGTAAATCGGAATTTTTTGTGCCATTTTAAAGTTTAAAGTGATCCTAGGGCAACTAGACCCTCCCTCGCGCAAGGCCCTTTTTCCCCAAATGCATCCGATCAAAATTTTGATATAGCCAATTTGTTCAAAAGAGTTCATAGGTAAAATAGCAAAAACGTCGGTGTTGAAACACCACCTCAGAGCCCGGGGGCAAGTGTTGTAAGTTATGCAACGGGCATATAAGGTTTTTTTGTAAGAAGTGGTCGTACGAACTTCAGAGGGATCATTTGATTAGAAATTAAAAGCTCTAGTTACTATTGTAAGAGTCAAAAGTGAACGGAGTCCCCCCCCTTTACACAAATCTTCTTTTCTCTGAGCGTATTCAATCAAAGTTTTGAGATTGTCATTTCATTTGAAATAGTCCAACGATCAGATAAAATAAGAAATTCGGGGATAAATAAATTGCCCCCCAGAACCCAAAGCAAGAAATGTAACTTATACCCAGGGTATACAAGGCTTTTATGGAGAAGGTAAACTTCGGAGGGGACTCAAATGATAAGAAATCGAAAGTACTAGTTTCCTTTTTGAAAGTCAAAAGAAATCTGATGGCAACTAGCCCCCCCCCCTCCAACCGTCTTTTCCCCAAATGCGTCCGATCTAATTTTTTAGATTTTCACTATGTAAAAAATAGACCACAGATCGTTTAACAACAACCAAGAAGTTTAAACACCCCCCCCCCAGAAAACAGTGCAAGTTTTGTAAATCATGCCTGAGGCATACAAGATTTTTTGTGGAAGAAACGATCGCACAAACTTCAAAGGGGGCTCATTTTATTGGAAATGGAAAGCACTAGTTCCCCTTTTTAGAGCCAAAAGGGACCAGAGGGCAACTAGCCCTTCTACCGTTTTTACACAAAATCCGTCAGATCGAATGTTTTAGATAGCTATTTTGTTAAAATAAGTCAAAAGATCAGAAAACAAAACTCCAGGGTCAACACAACCTCCCAAAGCCCGGGGACAAGTGTTGCATCCTGGGGGCAATTGCTGTATCCTGGGGCGATATAAGGTTCTTATGCAAGGGTTTTGAAAATAGTTCAAAGATCAGATAAATCAAACCCCCTTACCTCCACACAAAAACTAATAAACCCTATTTTATTCCAAGACTTGAGGGAGCTAACACCGGGCCTTTTCTGCATTGCCCCCTCCCCCCAAAAAACAACTTGTTAACGATATTTTATACAAAAATTATGGCAACTTAACCCTGGTCCTCCATGGCCCAGCCCTCCCCCTCCAAAAAACAACAACAATTTATTAAAAAATGGGAGCTGACTCCTGGTCGTCCAAGGCCTGATATCCGTCCATCCCCAGAAACAAATTATCAATATAGTATAAATCATGCTATCTAGCCCCTGGCCTTCCCTCTATGGCTCGACCCCCCGACCCACCTACCAGAAAACCTATTAATGATGTTCCATTCCAAAAATTACGGGAAATCTGTCTATTAGTTCTTTCCAAAACTGTTAAATACACTTATTTTCTTCACTACAAACAAGAGTTTGGCTACTGGCCCTTTCTCTAACGGTAAAAGTATAAGGCCTAATGCGTATTTGGTGCCTTACTAAAATGAATTATAGTACAAAATTGTCTTTTGTACTCATTACAACATTGAAAATGAAATGAAAACTGCAGAGAAAACAGACGATGATTCCTTAATAGGCGCACTAAGCCCTGGGGTTTTCACTATTCCCAAAGTTTTGAGGATTTCTCCGAAAACCTTGCAAAAATAAAGTGGCGACAATGCTTTGGCTTAGAAGTGTCAAAACTTTAAATCTGGACTAGAGTGAAGCAAAATCTTGAGCAATTAAGCTTTCAGCAATTAATATCATTATATATCAAATATTCAGTCTAATCTTACTAGTTCTTGCCAAGACTGTTAATTTATTTTGGAGTGAAAAATTATTTTGAAATAGGTAAATTTGAAAAACCCGAAACTTTGGTCAGCAAAAATGGCCATAAAAAATAAAGGCTATATTAAACTTAAGATTAGAAGAAATAGAAACCTACAATAACTGAAACTTAAAACGACCAGAAATTACTATTAAAGAATAAAAGAAACCCAAAACGACAGAAATTAGATAAACAATCAAAGCAAAAACATACAACAGGTACTAATAAAAGTGAATAAATAAATCTTAAAACGAGTAAATTTCAAATTGAAAATACAAATCAAGCTGAAAACAAACAAAAATATTTTGCTATTGATATATAAATCAAACCTAAAACAAACAGAGATTGAATAAACAGTCAAATCAAACAAACATGCAATAGGCATTAATAAAGAGTTTGGGTTTTGCCTCCTTCTCTCACTGTAAAAGTCTACAACCTACTTTGTCTTTGGCGCTTTACTGAAAACGAACTACATTACAAATATTTTCTTTTATACTTATTACAGCACTGAAAATAAACATGAAAATTACAGTAAAATTAAGTTTTGAACTTATGAGCTTTCAACAATTAATATCATTATATACAAAACATTCAGTTTAATTTTATTAGTTCTTTTCGAGACCGTTCGAGACAAATATAGCTACACTACAAACAAGAGCTGGATACTGCCCCCTTCCCTTACTGTAAAAGTCTAAAGCCACTGCGTCATTCGTGCTTCACTGAAAACGAATTGTATTAGAAATATTTTCTTTTCTAGTTATTAAAGCATTGAAAATGACAATAAGATCACAGTGAAATAAAATCTTGAACTGATGATTTTTCAACAATTAATTTCATTATATCAAACATTCAATTTGATTTTATTTGTACTTTCCAAGACTATTCAAGGCACATATACTTTACAGCAAAGTTTCAATGACGTAGTAAGTTTTAGACTTTTACAATGAGAGAAGAAGGCAAAACCCAAATTCTTGCTTGTAGTGATTTTAGTTCTTTCAAGCTTTATTTGCATATTTAAGTTAAATTTCACTCGTTTTAAGATTTATTTATTCATTTATATTAGTACCTCCTGTACGTTTGTTTGCTATGATTGTTTATTTAATTTCTGTTCATTTTGGGTTTCATTTATACTTAAATAGCAAAACATTTTGGTTCATTTTAAGCATCATTTACATATTTAATTAAAACTTTACTTGTTTTAAGGTTTATTTATTCATTTATATTAGTGCCTGTTGTATGTATCTTTGCTACGATTGTTTATAAAATTGTATTTCTTCTGGTCTTAAGTTTAATATGGCCTTTAATTTTCTTTTGAAAAATTCTTTTTCAGAAATTATATTTTTAAATTCATTGAAAAAAAAAGGTGTTTAGGTTGGCATATATTTAATAATCCGTCCCACATGATACATTTTGAAAACTCTTCACTCATTAGTAATGATTTGGGAATAAAACAGGTGGTTCGAGAATCAATCGAAATTAATCTCAAAATAAATAATAATATTTCTTTGAACAGGGGCTTGGGGGAATACTCACTAAATTCTTTATACTCAAATTTAATTAAAAATGATCTAACAAAATATTTTACTAAACCGATTTATAATAGTACTGAACCAACTACGAAAAGGCCTTTGAGACAGGCTGCTAAACAAGCAAGATTAGCTTTAAGAAATTGCATCTAATCATTTTATTCTCTTCAGTTTGAATGAGCTTATATTCTCATTTCATTCTTTTCGCCAGTCCTGGTTGAACTTCGTTGAAGTAAGGATGCTAGGGCTATTTTTAAAAAAAGTTTTAAAAAGTGTTATTAATTATTCAGTTTTTAATCCTCACAATTTGATGTAAGTTCTTTTATATCTATATATATAAAAATAAGTTGTCTGTGTGTGGATCTGTGGATCTGTGGATCAGGTGACGTCACCTAAAAAAACTGGATCAGGTGACGTCAAAACTGAAAAAACTAAAAAAAGGCAAAAACTACAAAAAAAACTAAAAACTAATAAAAAAAATAAAAAAGCTAAAAAACTAAAAAAACTAAAAAAAGGCAAAAACTACAAAAAAACTAAAAAACTAAAAAAACTAAAAAAAGGCAAAACTACAAAAAAACTAAAAACTAATAAAAAAAATAAAAAAGCTAAAAAACTAAAAAAACTAAAAAAACTAAAAAAAGGTAAAAAACTAAAAAAACTAACTACAAAAAAAACTAAAAGCTAATAAAAAAAATAAAAAAGCTAAAAAACTAAAAAAACTAAAAAAAGGCAAAAACTACAAAAAAAACTAGAAACTAATAAAAAAGCTAAAAAACTAAAAAAACTAAAAAAAGGCAAAAACTACAAAAAAAACTAAAAACTAATAAAAAAAATAAAAAAGCTAAAAAACTAAAAAAACTAAAAAAACTAAAAAAAGGTAAAAAACTAAAAAACTAAAAACTAAAAAAAACTAAAAAAAAGAAAAAAACTGAAAAATAAGCTAAAATAAAGGTAAAAACCAATAAAAAACTAAAAAAAACTGAAAAAACTAAAAAAAGGCAAAAACTACAAAAAAACTAAAAACTAATAAAAAAAAGTAAAAAAGCTAAAAAACTAAAAAAACTAAAAAAACTTAAAAAAGGTAAAAAACTAAAAAAAATACAAAATAAAAAAAAACTAAAAAAAAGGAAAAAACTGAAAAATAAGCTAAAATAAAGGTAAAAACCAATAAAAAACTAAAAAGAAAAAAAGGAAAAAACTAAAAAAAATTTTCATCTAAAAAACTAAAAAAAACTAAAAAAGGTAAAAACTAAAAGAACTAAAAAAGAAAAAAATAAATGACGACACTCAAAGAGAAAGCGACCAGGACAAAAGGAATGTTCGATTAGCAATCAACAAAGCACCGGGACACAGGGAGTATAAATGACGACCAGGACATAAGTAAAAAAAAAACTAACAAAACTAAAAAGAAGGAAAAAACTACAAAAAAACTAAAAAGAAAAAAAAACTAAAAACTAATAAAAAAACTAAAAAATCTAAAAATCTAAATAAACTAAAAAAGAAAAAAAAGGAAAAAAATAAAGGAGAAAAACAAAACTAAAAAACGAATGTATATACAGACCGGGACACCGGGATACAAATGACGACCGGGACACAGGGAATATAAATAACGACCAGGACACAGGGACACAACTACAACGGGGACACCGGGGGAAACAGGGGGATATAAATGACGACCGGGACACCGGGACAGGGAATGGTCGATTAGCAATCACCATCAACAAAGCTCAAGGGCAATCATTAGAATCATGAGGTATAGATCTGAATACAGATTGTTTTCCCATGGACCATTATATGTTGCATGTTCAAGAGTCGGTAAACCTGACAATCTATTTGGATCAGGTGACGTCACCTGAAAAAACTGGATCAGGTGACGTCAAAACTGAAAAAACTAAAAAAAGGCAAAACTACAAAAAAAACTAAAAACTAATAAAAAAAATAAAAAAGCTAAAAAACTAAAAAAACTAAAAAAAGGCAAAAACTACAAAAAAAAACTAAAAACTAATAAAAAAGCTAAAAAACTAAAAAAACTAAAAAAAGGCAAAAACTACAAAAAAAACTAAAAACTAATAAAAAAAATAAAAAAGCTAAAAAACTAAAAAACTAAAAAACTAAAAAAAGGTAAAAAACTAAAAAAACAAACTACAAAAAAAACTAAAAACTAATAAAAAAAATAAAAAAGCTAAAAAACTAAAAAAACTAAAAAAAGGCAAAAACTACAAAAAAACTAAAAACTAATAAAAAAGCTAAAAAACTAAAAAAACTAAAAAAAGGCAAAAACTACAAAAAAAAAACTAAAAACTAATAAAAAAATAAAAAAGCTAAAAAACTAAAAAAACTAAAAAAAACTAAAAAAAGGTAAAAAACTAAAAAAACTAAAAACTAAAAAAAACTAAAAAAAAGGAAAAAACTGAAAAATAAGCTAAAATAAAGGTAAAAACCAATAAAAAACTAAAAAAAACTGAAAAAACTAAAAAAGGCAAAAACTACAAAAAAAACTAAAAACTAATAAAAAAAGTAAAAAAGCTAAAAAACTAAAAAAACTAAAAAAACTAAAAAAGGTAAAAAACTAAAAAAAAATAAAAAATAAAAAAAAAACTAAAAAAAAGGAAAAAACTGAAAAATAAGCTAAAATAAAGGTAAAAACCAATAAAAAACTAAAAAGAAAAAAAGGAAAAAACTAAAAAAAATTTTCATCTAAAAAACTAAAAAAAACTGAAAAAGGTAAAAACTAAAAGAACTAAAAAAGAAAAAAATAAATGACGACACTCAAAGAGAAAGCGACCAGGACAAAAGGAATGTTCGATTAGCAATCAACAAAGCACCGGGACACAGGGAGTATAAATGACGACCAGGACATAAGTAAAAAAAAAAACTAACAAAACTAAAAAGAAGGTAAAAACTACAAAAAAACTAAAAAGAAAAAAAAAACTAAAAACTAATAAAAAAACTAAAAAATCTAAAAATCTAAATAAACTAAAAAAGAAAAAAAAGGAAAAAAATAAAGGAGAAAAACAAAACTAAAAAACGAATATATATACAGACCGGGACACCGGGATACAAATGACGACCGGGACACAGGGAATATAAATGACGACCGGGACACAGGGACACAACTACAACGGGGATACCGGGGGAAACAGGGGGATATAAATGACGACCGGGACACCGGGGCAGGGAATGGTCGATTAGCAATCACCATCAACAAAGCTCAAGGGCAATCATTAGAATCATGAGGTATAGATCTGAATACAGATTGTTTTCCCATGGACCATTATATGTTGCATGTTCAAGAGTCGGTAAACCTGACAATCTATTTATATGCAAAGACAATGGGACAGCAAAGAATGTTGTATATTCGCAAGTTTTACGTAGTTAAAACCATATATATATATATATATATATATATATATATATATATATATATATATATATATATATATATATATATATATATCTATCTATATTCACAGGTGGGACATAGGGACACAACTACAATGGCGCGTAACTATTATGGCGCGTAACGACTTACGCGCGCGGGGGGGCTTGGGGGGGGCGCGAAGCGCCCCCACCAACTAGGTGTTGGGGTGGCGCGAAGCACCACCCTAACAGCTAGTATATATATAGTTTCTCTCTTATTCTTGTATTGTGCTAAAGACGGCCCTTGGACATAGGGCCGAAATATCTACAGAAATAATTTCCACTGTCTTGAAATTTTCCCTATTGTCTCTACGTTGTATTTGTTTGTTATGGAAAGGCAGTGTGGTCTTCGTCGCTATTTTCGTCTAGCTTATGGGGAGCAGTTGACCTATGATATCTTTTATTTTATTAGTCTAGGTAAAAAACACGCTAATATTATCAATCAACAAAATTTTTTAGAATCCTGTAGAAATGAAAACCTTATTCCCAAGTCTTTAAGATATAAATTACATTTAAATACCCGGAAAGAAGCGCAATTTGCCCATACATTACAGTTAAAAACCCTAGTCCATATTATTAAGGACAAAAAACAGAAACGACATATTATTTCTTCAGAGAGAAAATCGTTGGAAACTTTTTTGCTGGAAAACCTGTCCACCGTTGATTTTGCTCAAGTTGTTAGATTAGAAAGGAATTTGTTTAGCCACGATTTTCGCTTGTCCAAGGAACGCCTCTATAAAAAATTGGAAGGCTTACGAAATGAATCTTCGATGAGAAACCGTATTTATTCTCCAAGATTCACTCCTGGACCTGCTATCGTTAACCTCTCTTCTAAAACATTGGAACCCCAGGAAATCGAAACACTAGAAAAAGGTCCAAAATTTTCTTTTCTACCGAAACAGGTTCCTGTGGCAGATATAGTTTCCTCTCTAGAGTTCGCTTTGCATAAACACTATCCTTCTGTCTCTAACCCGGATGAAGTTAGATCTGGTCTTATAAATATCCTCTATAACAGCCAAAAAAAGTTTAAGCCTCCTACCAATTCCACACCGGAAAATTTGCATGACATAAAAATACTATCTAATCTCCGAAAAGATCCTTCTATTATAATAACTAAAGCAGACAAAAGCAATTCACTTGTTGTCATGAATACGACAGACTATGACAACAAAATTCTTTCGTATTTAAATGACACAATTACATATCAAACAATAACTCATGATCCTACTGATCAGTTCACTAATAATATTATAAATGAATTAAAGCAGCTAAAACAAAATGGTAAAATCACCCCACAACTATACAATAAATTTTTTCCCCGTGGTAGTTTCTGTCCTAAACTCTACGGTTTACCAAAAATACATAAACAGGGTATTCCCTTAAGACGTATCGTAGCTTGTACTAAAGCCCCCGCTGCCAATATTGAAAAATGGCTTTGTACAGCTTTCAAACCTTTATTGTATTCTCAAAATTCCTATATTCGTAACTCTGCAGATTTGGTTAAAAAACTTAGCAACTCAAGTATTTCAGAAAACACAATAGTTAGTAGTTTCGACATTGTTTCAATGTATATAAATATAGATGTAACTATTTCAGAGGAATTATTAAAAAACAAAATAGAAGAAAATTACCACTTGATCGAGACTTCAGCGACAGGAATTGATTGTGAAGTTTTAATGACTCTTGTTAAAATTTGTAATAAGTTTTCTATGTATTTTCAATTTCGCGATTCTTTTTATCAGCAAAAGAATGGGTTACCCATGGGAGCACCTTTATCCGGGCTACTAGCAAATATTTACGTCGAGAATCTTGAGAATTGGGCATTGAATTCTTATTTTTTAAAACACGTCTATTGGGGTCGTTACATGGATGACGTAATTTCACTTTGGAATTATGGGGAAGCTGAGCTTCGGGGCTTCTTAGATCATCTTAACACTTATGACCGAAATTTGCAGTTCGCCCTAGAAGTTGAAATTGAAAATAAACTTCCGTTTTTAGATGTATTAATTATTCGCAATGCTGATCAACTGGATTTTACTATATATCGAAAACCAACACAAAACAATAGATATCTTCACTTTAATTCAAATCACCCCCCACAAGTTAAAAGAGCAGTTGTAACTTCCTCATTGATCGTGCCCTGAATATTTGCTCCAATTCATATATAAATGCAGAAATAAACTTTATCAGAGATATTATTTTTGGTAATGGATACCCCATTCCTTTTGTCAATAAAATAATTAACCTTAGAATAAAAAGACATTCTTGTAAAATCGAAGAAGATACTTCACAATGTGAGGCTACTGATAAGCCCTCAAATATTGTCTATCTTCCGTATATCCCAAAGATCACAACAAAATTAAAAAAATATTTGCACAAAAAATAATCTCTACGTAGTTTTTACTAATAATTTTAAAATCATCGATTTCTTAAATTCGGGTAAAGATAAGACCCCAGTTACTCGCCAAAGAGGGGCCTATCAAATACCATGTGATTGCGGAAAATACTATGTCGGCAGGACCCATCAGAATCTAAACAAACGGTTGCAACAGCATAAAAATGACATAGACAAGGCCTTAATTTCAAATAGTTCCAACAACTCCTTTGATTCTGCTTTAGGTTGGCATATATTTAATAATCCGTCCCACATGATACATTTTGAAAACTCTTCACTCATTAGTAATGATTTGGGAATAAAACAGGTGGTTCGAGAATCAATCGAAATTAATCTCAAAATAAATAATAATATTTCTTTGAACAGGGACTTGGGGGAATACTCACTAAATTCTTTATACTCAAATTTAATTAAAAATGATCTAACAAAATATTTTACTAAACCGATTTATAATAGTACTGAACCAACTACGAAAAGGCCTTTGAGACAGGCTGCTAAACAAGCAAGATTAGCTTTAAGAAATTGCATCTAATCATTTTATTCTCTTCAGTTTGAATGAGCATATATTCTCATTTCATTCTTTTCGCCAGTCCTGGTTGAACTTCGTTGAAGTAAGGATGCTAGGGCTATTTTTAAAAAAAGTTTTAAAAAGTGTTTTTAATTATTCAGTTTTTAATCCTCACAATTTGATGTAAGTTCTTTTATATATATATATATATATATATATATATATATATATAGTTTCTCTCTTATTCTTGTATTGTGCTGAAGACGGCCCTTGGACATAGGGCCGAAATATCTACAGAAATAATTTCCACTGTCTTGAAATTTTCCCTATTGTCTCTACGTTGTATTTGTTTATCCATCTTATTGCAGATCTAAGGTTGATAGGCATAAAGTAAAGGTAATTCAAATAGTCTATCAGTTCTATGAGCCATTTGAAGGCAATTGGAGACCCCAAATAAAATATTTTCTAAAACCAAAATAATAATTGGAATAGGTGATGATAGATCTAACAAATCTCTAGCCATGTCAAGTCTGTATATTATAAGCATCCTAGCATTGCAGGAGAACTAGTACTGATTCATCGAGATCATTTTTTTTTCTGTTGCCATTCTTTGAATTGCTAACAGCTTGGCGTTTTTGCAAGTAATCAAACAGTTCATGGCAACCAACTGTAAGTAAGGAGCGACCCGGCTCAATAGTAACCGAAACTCTAAAAAACGTAATTTAGATACCAATAGTTACATAAAAGAATCGCATTTTAATGCTGATTTTAAACATATAACTTTCATCAAGTTTAGTCTTACCCATCAGAAGTAAAAACAATTTGTGAAGTTGCTGATGGTGTCGTAGGGAAGGGTGCTAAGACTGCAACTAGGAATATTAGTGAAAAAGCATTAGGTTTTATAGAGAGTAGAAGGGGTTTGTATAAGAATTATCTGAGTGATAGGTCGTATGAAAACAAAAGGAATGTAAAGAAAGTGGAGAAAGCATTAAAATATGAACTAAGGAGATGTGAAGTGGAGGCGATGGATAAAATTGCTGAGGATCTGGAAGACGCGGCTAGACGACATAATAGTAAAATATTATACTGGCATGTTAATAAATTGAAAGAGAGTAGCCAATCCGGACTAGTCCCAGTTTAAGATAGAAATGAGGCCACAATTAGTGATAAGGAAAAAGTTAAAGAAAGATGGGTGGAACATTTTGAAAATGTGCTAAACCGAGATACAGTTGCAGGAAAAAATATAGATGAAAATGAAAAAGTTTGTGATACCTTGGATGTGAAGGAAGATTTGTTTAGTGAGGAAGAATTAGCGACAGTACTAAAAGGATTAAAAAATGATAAGGCCCCAGGTGCTGATAGTATGATTAATGAGTTTCTTAAATATGGTGGCTCTGAGGTTAGGAATAAGCTACTAAAGATTATGAACACGATTTTTGAAAAAGGGGAAGTACCCAATGATTTTAGGAAAACCTTATTTAAACCACTGTATAAGAAAGGTGACAAGAGTGAGTGTCGTAATTATCGAGGCATTAGTCTGGTCTCTGTAGGTAGCAAATTACTGAGTAATATGATACTTTTTAGACTGAGACATGCTGTAGACAAAGTTTTAAGGGAAGAATAATGCGGTTTTAGAAAAGGTAGAGGATGTGTCGACCATGTTTTCACTCTTAGGTTAATGCTTGAGAAGTCCCTTCGTTGTCAAACACCTTTGGTCATCAGTTTTATCGATTGTGAGCGAGCTTTCGATTCTGTTGATAGAAGAGCTTTAACAAAGGTCTTATCGTTATATGGGATACCAGAAAAATACATTAAAGTGATTTGCGCTATGTACGAGAATAATGCTGCTGCGGTTAATGTAGAAAATGAGGTTAGCAATTGGTTTTGTATTAAATCAGGAGTTAAGCAGGGTTGTGTTCTATCCCCCTGTATATGGATCATTTTAATGGACTTCGTCTTAAAGAGCACAGGAAAGGCAATTGGAGACCATTGAATCAAATGGGGAGGAAGAACGCTCCTGGACTTAGATTATGCTGATGATTTAAGCATATTAGATGAAAGTGTGAGCAAAATGAATGAATTTTTAGAGGTTTTACGAGTTCAGGGTGCTAAAATAGGCTTGAAAATTAACGTTAAGAAGACCAAGTCACTAAGGCTAGGAATAAGTGAAGATGAACAGGTGACATTAGATAACAAAAAGATTGATCAGGTTGGGAGCTTCAGATACCTTGCTAGTATTATTAGTAAAGATGGTGGTAGCAGTGTAGATGTTAAAAGTAGAATAGCTAAGGCTCAGGGTGTTTTTTCACAGTTAAAAAAAGTTTGGAAGAATAGAAAGATAAGTCTACAAACCAAGATTAGAGTATTGGAAGCTACAGTGATGACAGTGGTCAAATATGGCTCTGAAGCATAGGCACTCCAAAAAGCAGATGAAATTTACTACATGTTTTCCAGAGAAATTGCCTACGGATTGTTCTGGGTACCCGGCTGACTGACCGTATTTCAAACAGTAGGTTGTACGAAAAGTGTGGTTCAATCCCGCTTTCTGGGGCTATAATGAAAGAAAGGTTGAGATGGCTAGGCCACGTTCTACGGATGAAGGATGACAGATTACCGAAGATTGTCCTTTTTGGCCAACCGTCTGGGGCTACACGGAAAGCAGGTCGTCCTTGTCTGGGTTGGGAGGATGTCATAAGTAAAGATTTAAAGGAAATGGGAATTTCCTGGGAAGGTGCAAAGAGGGAGGCTTTAAATAGATTAGGTTGGAGGAGGAGCGTGCGTAGCTGTGTTGGCCTCAGGTGGCTCAGTAGTAGTAGTATCATCAAAAGTTCGGAGCCTGAGCAAATTTGCCTTACTTTAGAAAATAGGGGGAAACACCCCTAAAAGTCAAAGAACCTTAACAAAAATCATAATATCAGATTCAGCGTATGCGAAAACCCTACTCTAGGAGTGTCAAGCTCTTCTCTACAAAAATGTGGAATTTCGTATTCTTTTGTCAGAAGACAGACCACAGATGTGTGTTTATTTGTTTGTTTTTCTTTGTTTTGTTTTTTTTCCGGGGTGATCGTATCAAACCAGTAGTCCTAGAATGTTGCGAGAGGGCTCGTTCTAACGGAAATTAAAAGTCCTAGTGCCCTTTTCAAGTGACCAAAAAAAATCGGAGGGCACCTAGGCCCCCTCCCACGCTCATTTTGACACGAAGTAATCGGATCGAAATTTTGAGATAGCCATTCTATTCAACATAGTCGAAAAACCTATTAACTATGTCTTTGGGGACGACTTAATCTCCCAGAGTCCCCGGGGGAGGGGCTGCAAGTTAGAAACTTTGACCATTCTTTACATATAGCAATGGCTATTGGGAAGTGTGCAGACGTTTTTAGGGGGACTTCTTCGAGTTGGGGTGGGGATGTGTTGGGGGAGGGGATTAAATTGAAGGATCTTACCATAGAGGAATCTATCACGAGGGAAAAGAATTTCTATGAAAAGGGCACAAAATTTTCTAGTGTTATATAAAAAAATGAGAAAATAAATTTAAAAAAAGTTTTTTTTTCAACTGGAAGTAAGGAGCGAGGTATTGACGAGGGGGCGAACCCCCTCATATACGTAATAAGAATATACAAATATAGAAGCTCGTTACGTTAGTTAATTCGTCAGCTACGTATATTTATTACTAATAAAAACGTTCGTAAAAAAAAGTTCTAGTTGTATTCTTAAGTACCCAATAATCGGATTACAACTAGGCCTCCTCTCCCACTCCTTTTTTTTTAAATCGTCTGATCAAAACTATGGGAAAGCCATTTAGCCAAAAAAAATTATTAATATGCAAATTTCGTTTTAAATATTCATGTGCAGTGAGCCAAAATCAAAACATGTATTAATTCAAAAACGTTCAGAAATAAAATAAAAAACAATTTTTTTTAACTGCAAGTAAGGAGTGACATCAAAACTTAATACGAACGGAATTTATTCTGTATATGAAAGGGGTTGTCCCCTCCTCAACACCTCGCTCTTTACGTTAAAGTTTTTTTTATTGTTTTAAAAAGTAGAGTTGTGAGAAAGAGTCAAACTTCAGCGTAAAGAGCAAGGCGTTGAGAAGGGGACAACTCGTTTCATATACGGAATAATTTCTGTTCGTTTTAAGTTTTGATGTCGCTCCTTACTTGCAGGTAAAAAAAATTGTTTTTTCTTATTATTTAATAACAAACAATAGGCCGGACTTCAAATAAGGAAGATGCAATCGAAGCACGGTTAAAGTAAAATAACGCATATCAAAGTAGGGTTAATGACAGGCAAAGTAAAAGCATGAATTTCATTATTAATATAAGTAATAATAATAATAATAGACTGCAACTAAGCCAAAGACATAACAAGCGAAAATATTTCTTTCAGGGGGGAGCACTAGATTTAACGGACTAGCTGAAACCATCGGATGGGGCATTCCCATCCCCATGCATGATATCCCTGAGATAAGCTACATCATCCATCTATGATTGCAATTCAACATTCAAACGAGAAGCAACAAACTGCGTTGACATTTTTGCTATTTCATTTGAGCAAATATCCAGTGTATTTACATTATCAATTTTATACCGCAGTAAACAAATATTAGATAATAAACAAAATTAAAAAGTTTTGTTTAAGATGAATAAGGGACAGATGTGAACGAACTTAGTATATTGCGTCAACTATATATTATACTACTAATCCTTAGCAACTTTTTTGCAATACGTTGCATGACATTCAACATTAATGTAATATGTCGGTACTTACTAATTGAAACCGCACCTCTACCTGGGCTTTCTATTCTTATAAATAGAAAAGTCAATAGAATTTGCATAGAATATAAATAGACAACCATATTGCTTTTGATCTTTTATGTTCTTAAGGGATGTTTTACTTCTGTCAATTTCCCACTTGCAATTTTGTCAGTAACAAAACCTTTTGCAGGAGTATAAGACGATTATTTTGAAATCATCCATTAGCCAAGACTCAGCTAGGCAAATTTCTGCGTGTATGGCCCCCAACAAGGGAGAGCACTGCCCTACCCCATGAGAAATAAAAAAGGCATTAAAAATCAGAAATATTCCCCTATAAATCTTTCAAAAATAGAGCTTCTGGCACCACTTGCCCCTCCCCTTTTCCCCTGAGAAATCTCCTGACGGCGGTCATGTTTGCATTGTATGTCGAGTTTTTCTGTTTTTTAATTAGAATAACACTCCTTACGTTTTAGATCTCAAAACTGGCTTATTGGCTTGCTTTGCATTCAGAGCGAAATACTAATTTACCATCGATTCACAGGTTTCGTATTCACATGATCTGTCGATAACGAACCCTGATATTGCTGCAGCTTTTCTTTTAAAAATAAGCTAATATTAAGAAATGAGAAGAAAAAAAAACTAAACCCACCTCCCTACTTACACACCTGACATCGAAAGTACCCAAGCATCTTTTCAAACTTTTGTGTTCTTTTTCTTGATCAAATTTTTCAACTGTTCTGTCTATTTTATACTCTTTTTTTCAGAATAGACATAGTCTTGTACCCTGGCCGTTAGATACCTTATTTAGGTTTGCCAGTATTATAGTTAAGAAAATAGGAAAATCATTATAGCGTAAAATTAGAATATTAAGATTAGATTATTTTTGTGTCATACTACTGGTATTATAAGCAAGCTATTTCTCAAAGAACATGTAAATTAAAATATATTTTCCCTTTTTCAAATAAAAAGCATGTGATTCAAAATTCCATTCATCTTTTCATGCTTCAAAAATCTAAAGTAATCGTGAGGTAGCAAAATTCCACAAATGAGCGTGTGATCTTCTATATTCCTTAATTTTAGGCTCGAATACTTTCTGATGTACATTAATTAATTAAAAATATTTTAATTAAAAATATTATTTTAATTAAAAATTTACAAAATCTTAATTAAAAATTGCTTCTACATTAATTAAAAAATATTTAAAAAAAGAAGTTTTTCAAAAAAAAAATAGTGTTATATTGTACCAAAGATAAGCAGAAATAAAGTAATGTAAAAATTCAAATTAAAAATGAACAAATATCATAAATGAGACCCAAAACCAACAAATTAATAGTGAAAAATCAAGTAAAGCGTAAAAGAAATGGTCACGTAAAGTGCTGCAATAACTGAGGCCTATGAGTCACATTTGCATAGCAACAGATGCAACAGTGTCTAGTGGGTAATAAATGTGTATGCCCCCGTATCAAGTTTGCAGATGTGTTTCTATTACTACAAGTTATTATTTGTATGGTCAACTTGCAATTAGAGAATTTCTGATACAATTTCTGCATGTGCGAAAAAATTCTCAGTTATGTTGAATTAGTGGGTTCAGACAAGAATGTCTATCTGGGTAGTTGACGCTTTTGTCTAATTAAAATAATAGAGTTGGCGTGGGATAAAATAAGGGTTAAAATGCAGATCTAATAGATATTAAATTTTTTTCTGAATTCCAAGGGTTTACGCCCCTCCAAGTTCCGAGCATACCGTTTTAATTTACATTAAAAGACATTAGCAAAGTAAACCTCAATTTACGAAAAATGATGCATAGATTAGTTTTCATTAAAAAAAATGATTTAGTGTTTTAATAAAAAGTATTCAACACGGTCAAGTAGTATTTTCTTTTCAAATGAAATCGGCCTATTTCATCAAGAGAGTGGCTAATCTAAAAGCGTAGTCACTGATAAATGTCCAAACAATACACAATTAATTACACTGTTCTTAAAGGTGGAGGGCAGAAGAGGAAGGGTATGGATCCCCAAAAGGAGTCGTCTATTTACGACATGATAGCAGCTTCTAAGTGTAAGGCACGCAATTTTGCAAGCAAGATATGTAAACAGAAAATTTTCTTTTAGAATTGGTCCAAAAGACCCCCCCCCAACCCATTCTCAGTAAAAATGATGATATAAAAGCATATTTTGAGGTATATACCCATTATTTTTGGAGAATCTTTCTTTCGGGGGGTCCAAAAGACCCCCCAACCCATTCTCAGTAAAAATGACGATATAAAAGCATATTTTGAGGTATATACCCATTATTTTTGGAGAATCTATCTGGTGTCTTCCAAGAATTGGACCTGTGGTTGCCAAAGTTGGTAGGGTATCTCTGTAGAAGTCATATCGCCAAGGCGAGGGACTGAAATATCTTCCACCAAAACAGGAAAACAATTAAAAATATGTAAAATAATTGTTTTAAAACGATCTTTTCCTTAGTTAGTTCTCCCTTTCAAATGAGAAGCATAACCCCGAAACTGAAATCATGGCTGTGTTACTGATGGCAGTAGCAATGCTAGGTTACGATCAAACACTATCTTTTTTTGTCACCATCAGGTTAAAAAGTTTCAATAAATATTCTTCTATCAAAAAGGACAATCGCAATCGAAGAAGTGAAAGTATTATGAAAATTTACATGCAAAAATCAATTACTTCGAGAATATTGATTATTCGTTTGAAGGCTGCACAGCGTGACGTGCTGTTCTAATCAGACGACCTTTGAGAGAGAAAAAAGTGTAATTTTCCATCTTCAATCTTCGATGGTATTAAATATCTTTTTTTCAACCAAAGCAAGCAACAGCATCAAAACTTAATATGCACAGAAATTTTTCCGTATATGAGGGAGGCTGAAACTTCCTCAAACCTCGCTCTATACACCGAAGTTTTAAAGTTATTTTACAATACTTGTCATTCACATTCAACGGTCATTGTGTTTCGGCGGGCTTTCTAAAGGAATTGTAATAGAAAGTTGAACTTTAGGGCAGAGAACGAAGGTTGAAGAAGGGGCAGTCTGTCTCACATACAATCTCTGTTCGTTTTAAGTTTAGATGTTACTCCTTAATTTCAGTCGAAAAAACTTGATTTTTATATTTATTACGGTTTTTCTAATCATTCTAGGGAATATATTTCCTCCTTCATCCCATGATAAATTTTCCCTAGAAAAATACCAGGAAAATCTGCTCCCTACAGAAAATTCTTCCCGTGAGAACTCCCCCCTGAAAAAAAGAAATTTCCCAGTAACAATTACTATTATGTTAACAATGGCCAAATTGTAGAACTTACAGCCCTTTCCTCAGAAACTACAGGGAGTTATATCACCCTAAAAGGCATGGTTATTGGGTCTTTCAACTATGTTAAATCAAATGGCTATCTAAATTTTTGATCAGATGTCCTTGTAAAAGCGGCGCAGTCTTCCAATCTTTTCGGTTGCTTAATAAGGACACTAAAACTTTTGATTTATGCTCGAATAAGTCGTATCCCAATCTTCAAAGACCACTAGTTCGATACAATCACCCCTGGGAAAGCCAAGAAAAAACACATAAATACGCATCTGGGATCTTTCTCCTGGCAAAAAATACAGAATTCTGCATTTTTCTAAACAGGAGCTTGAAACCTTTCCAATAGGGTTCCAATCTATTTAAAGCCTACATACCCTCCCACCCCATTTGGAGTTGACCTTTTCGTTTGACCCCAGACGGTTGCCTAAAAAAGACGATCTTGGGCAATCTATCATCCTTCATCCGCAGAATGTGTCCTAGCCATTTCAACCTTTCTCTTTATTAATTAAAAAAAAAATTCCTGAAAAGAAATTTTTCAAAGAAAAGTAAAGGCCATATTAGCTGAAGATCAGAAAAAAATAGAAATCTACAATAACTCAAGCTTAACACAACCAGAAATTACCATTAAAGAATAAATGAAACCCAAAACGAACAGAAATTAAACAATCATAGCAAAAAACACACAACAGGTACTAATATAAGTGACAAATTCTTGATGTGAATGACGGGAGCTATAAAATGTGTTATAGAAAAATGCAGTTTTTTGTAAAAAAATTGACTAAATTATAAAAATTATTTTTTTCAATTATAAAAGGTTTTTAACCGCATCAATTTCATTTAAAATGAGCCATTAAACAGCTCTCTACGATGTTCCAGTGCCAATCTATCTGAGGAGAAAGAGAGATCGATAAAAAAAGATGGCGTATACGCAGAATATCGTGGTTGCAGCCAGTTTTTTTTTTCTTTTCAAGCCAATTTATTTTCCTTGTTGTTCAAGCCAAGAGACGGCAATTTTCTTATATAGGAGTTAGTTTCCTAGACTGCTAGCTACCGCTGCAGCCCGGATATGAATGACGCCATATGATGTCATGAAGTATATTACGTACATGACGTTATTGTAAATTTCTATTAAATTATGTCGTTCGCAAGAACAAAACTTATGGCTCTTAATAATTTTCTCGGACTTCTGACCTATATAGATGTTTTTTTTTATGCAAGAAATTTTTAGGATACCAATTTTCCCGAAAAAATCTGGAGCCTTTTCGAGAAAAAAATTCACAATTATTGCCCACATATACATTAATATATATAAATAAGCTATATATATAGAATAACGGAAGGTTCCTTGAACAATAAATAAAGGGAAAAAAAATGCAGGTTAAAAGAGGAACAAATTGTTATCGGAAAACATGTTCTTAATTTCATGGTGTAAAAATGTTAGCAGAATTCTTAATTTAACTATCTTAACTAGTTCAGTTTATTCTGTTACAAAACTTTTATATTATATAAAAATGACTGTTGCTTAAAGGATAACTGCTCACCCTCTACTTAACGGTATGAAAATGATCACTTACATTTGTTATAATTGATCTTAGCTCTGAAATATCGGTCAATTATAATCAAGTCAAATAAATAGCCCACAGGATAAAAGGCACAGTTGGATATTTCCTTTTGTCAGTAGGAGTTTAATCGCCAATAATGTGAGAAAAATAGCAAGAGGCTCAATTTAGTTTAACAAACAATTGAAATGACACACTCTTTTCAGAACAATTAATCCAACTTATGAATACAATAGGCTTTAGAAATTTTACGGTTAAGAGAAGGGGTTTGCAGTCAAGGGGTGATTTTTAAATGAATAATAATTTTTACTTGTTTTAAGATATCAGTATCTGTTATCCTTATGTTTGATATGATTATTTAGTGGAGTTTATGTTCATTTTTGGTTTAACTCTGGTCGTTTTGAGTTTGAATTATTATAGGACCTTTATTTCTACTTGTCTTAAGTTTAATACAGTGGTTGACTTTTCTCTGAAAAACCTGTTTTTGGGTGAGTTCTTAATTAATTTCTGGTCACATAGATTGCCAAAGTTTGTTATTTGTTAATATAATGAATATTTCTCCAGTTTTCACGTCTCCGGCTTAAGAACTAAGATATTTGATTCTAATTTACTGGTTAGATTACTTAGTAGGGGGGATAAAGAGAAGTGGCCCTAACTCCGGCTCTGGTCTTATGATTTAATTTAGCATTTCCTGAAGGTTTCAACTAAATGCCATTTACCTTTCCTCAGATGTTGCAGATCCACCTTTCTGACTACCAGGGAGCACATATTATATTTTGATTGAGTTCAACATCTCCCTCAATATTCTCTGAAAGATACAACTTAATAGCCCTAACTGTCCCTGAGATATTTCACCTATTGAACACACTATTCTAATAAGCTGGTGGCGTATAGTGTCTTGTAATTTTTGTCCGAAAGTTTCAACTTGATACCCCTCACTATTTTTTAGACACTCTAGATGTGCTTTTTGATAACCAGAATGCCTACGGTGTCTTTTTATTTAGTTCAGTATCCTAATCGACATTTCCAGAAAGTTTCAACTAGTAATATTGGCCGTTCTTGAGATACTGCATTGCACCCGCTTACAGCTGGTAGAGGCGGAGCTCCAGCATTTTGCTTTGGGGAAGAGTCAAGAGGGGTCTACATCTGGACAGTCCAGGAGTATGGGTTATATAATAGTTTTATCTTCCAATTATGGGGAAGGGGTAACTGCCCCCCTTCAACAGTCTCTGAATGTTCTAACTTAATACCCTTCCAGAGTTTCCACTTATCGACTCTCCTATTTTCATACTAATTTCTCCTAAAATTCTTATTGTTAAGGTCTGATTTCTCCCTACTTTCCTCCCTAGAAACAAAAGAAAATTTTTCCATAGATTTTCACAAAATTTACATGACAAGTACAACGCAACAACAAATTTCACTTTTTACTTCAGATAATGATAACATATAATATCTTTTACATTAGCGAGAATATGCGAAATAAAAGCAAAAGAAAATCAAATAAATGCCAACTCCAGGAATTTACCGTATGTAATGTTTGCCCTCGTTTACAAGCCAGCTACAGTTTTCGGTATCCTGACAGTTGATTAAGTTTTATCTTCGTTTTACAACCAGTAACTGACTTGAACAAGTGAGACTAGGGTGACATTCTTGAGAATATTTCGGATTTTCATTTGGACGAATTTCAGTAGTCTGAACAAATGCTCATCTCGAATATTGCTAAAAGGTAACGAGAAGATCAGTAATAAGCACTTCCGCAGTTCTGGATACTTGATATCACCACTGAAAGTCTTCAGACCAAGTATTTTCATCCAGAAGTGTTCTACTGACAGTTGGACTAGGGCATCTTCCAGATGAAGCTCACTTGCATCAGTCATTGCTTGTGCCACACATTATACGCCGTTTTTTCTAGAGGGAACACTTTTCCGTAAAAACAGGAAATCCCTTTGGCCTTAGGAGATTTCTTTTAAATTTCTTGCATTCCTTGGTTCAACTAATGCCAAAATTCGGTTTTCAAACTTTAACTGGTCTTCGATCTGCTTTATTAGGACTATACAGTACAGCCGTTTTTTGAGAAAGAGACGTATATCCAAAAACACAGTTTCGAGAAAACTGGGTTCAAAAATTCCAGAAAGTTCACTTCACTGGAGAGCAAATAAGCCTGTAGTAAAGATTTTGAAACTTAATTTGGGGTTTTCGATATTGTACAAGTCGATGGGCGGCTTTTCAAGTATATCAGAACTTGGGAAGTTGTCCATTTGGTCCTTACGTCTCTTTCACTAGAAACTTGAAAAACATACGCCCTTCTGAACAAACGAAATTTGGATATACATCTTTTTATTTTTCTGGTCAGTTGGATATAAGTCTTTTACTTATATGATCAGTTGGATATACGTTTGTTCACGCGAGTAATGGCAAGGCTAGATATACACCAAGCTACTGAAGAGCTAAGTGATAGAAAATGTATTTATTTCAGGTAAAAGAGATATAAAAAAATAAAGAAAGTAAACACTTGTTGATTGACCCCAATAATTCTTCACTCCCTGTTGACGTTGGCATATTTTGCCAAAAATCGGAGAACTAGCTATCAAGAGAACTAGCTTCTCAAGTATGACGGCAAGTTTTTCACTCTGTACGCCTCTTGGCTTTGACATCATCGAGGGGAAACGTTGACAATCAAACCTTCGCTGTAGGAAATCCCATTATTGAGGAGGTTTGTCCAAGTCAGTTTTCACGGACATGGTTTGTTTGCCTCTGACAAAAGAAAACTGCACAATATCAGCTAAGTTACATGGTATTTTTTTCGTGTTTCTTCCTGACATCCACAATCTGAATCTCCAAAGCATATTTTCAGGATTTCATTTTTTCCCTGGGCTTGGAAAATCAGCTCGTTTAGGCTCTGGAAAGAGCATGCGACTTTGGTGTGACGAATCTTTGACTCAATGTTGGCATGGACTGTGTCTGCACTCATGTGACGGTACAGTATGGGCGGTACAGTTGTCACAGTACAGTATGATGTCTTCCACTCAAAGAGCTGCCTGAACTTCAATGAATTTGTCAAGATCAATTGCAATGTTCTTCATATTTTTTCCAGAAATTTCATCGTGGCAAGTCACAAAATACGAGCGACAAGTCGGGTTCCTTGTCCCGACTGATGCAAAGGTCTCGTTGAAGGTAAGGAGATGACTGATGAAAAAAGCGTCTTTTGAAGACGGCATCGTGGGTAGAAGAAGGATCTTCTGCAAGTCGAAGCTTTAAACCCTTTCAGTGTTTTTTCATACACGATCGGCGTCAGTAGCGTAAAGGTTGCTCACTTTTTTACTTCTCTTGATGCTTTTCCAGCTTTGTTACCTCAATTTTAGAGGCTGATCCGACACTGATTTTGGCTGATAGGTGTGAGCAGGTATCACATTCATCGACAGAAGGCATTTTCAAGGAAACATGTTATTTTTTCAGTTCGTCTCGATATATATTCAGACCAATCTCCACTCCAGGATTTTTTTCCTTAAATCTATTACTAAAAAAATAATGGTAATTTCCCTTGAGAGATATTTCATGTTAGGACAGTGCTCGCGCCTATAGTGCGTCATAGAAGGCTCAAATGTCATAATGTGTCGTCTAACGAACATTCTTTGTGCTTTTCCATAAATCTGTGCATGCTCTCTCGCAGCCTTTCCTCATTTGTCCACCATTCCACAGAGTTTGAGAGGATCGTCTGCGTACTTGCGAAGAATATGCTGAATGATCTTGTTGGATTTTTTTTTTTTTTGGGGGGGGGTAGCCCAGGATTGCCAAAAACGTTTATTTGCAGACCTGCTTCAGTTCAGAACCAACTGGGAAGTAAAACATTGTAGATATGTTCGTTCTAATGGAAGAATTCCTGCAATTTAGACTCGCCTTCGCTTTGCCTTGCTGGCTGTGATGTAAGGCTTAAGCGATTTGGGTTTCTGCTCAAATTCAAACGACCAGAAGGATTGATTTAGCCTTTCTTGCAGCTCCTCGGTAATAAGTGAGTACTAAAGCTTACATTTCCCAATCACACCAGGAGAGAATGGGTCTTCCTTTGATCAAAAAAAATTCGTTGTCAATCTCAATAACTGGTGCTGCAGCTGACTGAATACACAAACTTGTTGAATGAGTAGATGGACTAAGCTCATTTTCACTCATAAGTGACCTGGACTGGCCGGCTTCATTGCAAGTAGTCCCTGTGCTAATGGCAGGACATCCTCAGTAGCATGTAGCAAAGTAGCAAAAGTAGCTCAGTAGCAAAGTAGTAAAGTAGCTCAGTAGCAAAGTGTTTTTCATCGAGAGAGTCTGATCTTCTTGGATGTCACTTGATAATGCCGATACTGCAAGATTCAATGCTAATGGCAGGACATCTTCAGCAACGTCAGCTGAGACAACTTGAATAGAAGAAAAAATGAAAGTTGCATACATCGAGAGAGTCTGATCTTCTTGGATATCACTTGATAATGCTGCTGATACTGCAAGACTGAAGCAATCTAAATTGTCTCGCAAAGTATGATTAAGAAGGGCTGAAAAGCTCACATCATTTGTTTCAGCAAGAATATATGTTAGCCTGGAGGTGTCCATATCTTCTACTTCTCCGTTCGATACCAGAAACTCTGGATCCATATAAAAAGCAAAGGTTTCTTGAACACAGATGAATAAGATTGTACGATCATTTTGCATTCAAAATATAGGGCACCATGGCTTTCACATTTGTTGAAGCTGACCTATTGGCTCCAAACATAACATTAGTTTTATCTCCACAAAATCTAACAACATTGTGCCAGAGAATGAAGTTTTTTTCAATGACTAGTTTGATGCTGTTAATCAGATCCTTAGCCACGCATTGATACACTCAACCATGTCCAATACCTCGACATGAAGTTGTAGAGCTTTATCACTAAAATACACTACACTGATAGCTAGCTCCTTATTAAAGGACGGATTTGAGCAACTCGACTAGCTGGTTCTGTAGCACCAATGAACAATTCTATCACAAAGTATTTGTTGCTTGCTGTTTACTCAGGGTGACCCCTGTCACGGCTTGGACTTTGGGAAATAATTTTCTCGGGTGAGGGATCAAACTGTGTGCAAGAGGTAATGGTTCTCCTGTATCTGCATTAACAGCCAATTTTTGGTACATATATTTCTTGATTTCGACTGCCTCTACAAAACCTAGCAAGAGACCTTTGACTGTCTGCAAGAGGTAATGGCAGATTATTTACTGCCAAGAATAGGCAAATGTGCTGTTCAATTTCGTTGAAATGACTGACCACAGTCGGAAGTTCTTCAATTTTGCCATTGCCAGACTTCATCTAAATTTTACTGATTGCTTTTATGAGTTAATTAGTAAGTTTTTCCAGATAAGGAAAAACTCAGCAAGAAAAAAAGAAGAGCTTATTTACAGCCAGTAAAAAATGAAAATGCAATTCAAATATTTCGGCAGAGACCTCTGCTCATCCGTCCTTAGTGCTAAGAAAAAGGCTCAAGACAGCAACCACTAAAATAAATTAAAACCAAACCGTAAAAGTCATCACTAAAATAAAAGTAAGACCCTTTTCGAGCAATGGTGATAGGATAACTGAATAAAAAATCAAACAATGAATGGCAATTCAAGAAACTAAATCTGAGTTCAATTTATTTAATGACTTTTTAAAATCCAATTGCTTACCAGGTCTGGTATCATTTAGCCTTTGGCTAGGTTGTGGAATATTATAATTTAGGTGAGAAAAATCTGAATTAATTATTTCATTGTATTATGGGCTAATGTTTGGTACATATATTTCTTGATTTCGACTGACTCTCCGGAAACTTGCAAGAGACCTTTAACAAAGGAAATAATGGAAGCGTTTTCAAACAAAATCAAGGGGTGTTGGTTGTCGCACACGTGTTGGGCCAAGGCGGAATCAGAATTTTTGGACCTTTGGTGTAGTTTCATGGCTCTGTCGATTGAAGACCTGTATTCTAGCAACCGTTCTCCCAATTGTCGTTGAATTCTACCAATATAGAAGTAACTGCAAGAACAAGGGATCCTATAGCAGCCACTGCCCTGTATGGGGCTAGTTTTATTTTTCCCAGAGCTGGAAAAGGTCTGTAATTTGTTTGAGTCGCTGAATGCTCCGTTCAGGTTTCGTCTACAAAACCTGAAAGCTGAATGCCACGTTCAGGTTTTGCTAACAAAAAATTCAGTTATATAACCTTGATGCATGTAGAGCCTTTTGATTTTGATTAACGTCCCCCTAATATCCATGAGATTTCTGATTTAATACTCATAACTGTTCCTCAAATCAATGTAGATGCGTCCAGAAATGACCTTTTGACAGATGAACCTATTATCTTTTGATTTAGTTCAACATTCCCCTAAATGTTTCCTGAAAATTTGCAATTTAACTTCCTTAACCATTCATAGGATATTGCAGATAAACCTTTTTGACAACCTGAATGCACCATGCCATTTGCACATGTAGGACGCAGTTACACTTTTTTAATTTAATCCAATAGTTTTAGTTGTAATAGTCGTAGTCACAAGTATTTGCTGTTAAAGGTAGTCACAGTAACACGTAGTGACTCTCCAAGTAGTCACGGTCGCAAGTTACCTTAGTCATAAGTATAGTCATAAACGCAAATGGCCTTAGCCTTAGTCGCAGTCACAAATAGTCATCCTTACAGGCACTTGACGACATAATTCGCTGCCAGTATCCTTATGCTGCAATTACATTGTATAATGATTTTAATGAGCTAGGCCAAAAGTGGCATAGCTCTGGGCTAAGCCTTGATCAAGTGGTCAAGTCGCCTAGCTCCAGGGATGAAACCCTAGGCTTGATTTTTACCAACATTGAAGATTGCTGCTGTGCCCACAAAATAGACCCTCTATTAGGGGCAAGAAACCATCTATGCATCTTTTGGACCCCTTTATCATCCTTTCCCCCAACACCATTGATCAGTTATTTCCATAGAGACCCATTACTGACGAGAAGATCGCCCATTTCAAAGAAAAACTTAGTTCCAAATCTTGGGCCAATATCCTATGTCTTACCAATTGTAATGAAATGGCTTCTCGCAAATCTAAAAGTTACTCGCAAATCTAAATGCAAACCCTGGATAAATAAAAAATTTGCCTAATAAATGAACGTGATAAACTCTTTGAGGAAGGATTTTTCCAAGAATCTCAGAAACTTCGAAACATTGTTGTTAGTGAAATCTGTAAAGCAAGAAAGGAGCATGATGCTCACGTGCTCAATAAGTTATTGTATTCTAACCCTAAGAATTTCCACAAAAGTGTCCAAGATCTCCTGGGAAAAATGTCCTCGGAGTTTTTCGTACTGGATAGTAATGGTGACCCAGTGAGTACGTATATCATAATGACTACTTTGTTTCAATTTGTAAAATTTACCCGCCACTCCAAAATATGCCACCCAACAGTGCAGAGTGACATTCATGTGATTGAAATACATCAGACACAACTTAACCTGGAAAATCATGACATAAATAAGTTAGTATACCCAGGTGATATCCCTATCAAATTGATTGTGAACTGTACCTAGTATTTAAGTGTACCTCTAAGTGCTATTTTTAACCATGTTTTGTGACACTGTTTTAAAATATTTTGAGTTAAATAGTTCCTGCGTTGAGGCTGTTTTTGCTGATATTAGCAAAGCCTTCGACCACTTGGATCATCAAACAGTTATTGATAATGTAAGGGTTTTAGGTGCCAGAGATTTTGTTTTACGTATGGTAGCTAGTATTTGTCTGGCCGTGAACATTGTGTAGTCCTTCCTAACGGGGATTTATCCGGTTTTTCCTCGATTTCCTGTCGAGCCCCTCAAGGGACTAAATTAGGTCCTTTAGCACTTTTAATTGTTTTTAATAATGTTTTACCAAGTTTTGACAACATTTTTAAATTTGCGGATGATTTAACATTACTTAACCTTTGTCAAACCTCTAATACTTCGGACTTTAAACTTGGCTCACTCATTAACAACTTAAAGAATAATCTTGACAATGTTAAACTCAACCTAAGCATACCCAAAAGTAGTTTGATTCTATTCTCCTTTTTAAAAAATATAAAGTCTCTGTTTAATGGATTTTTTCATTTGATTATTAGCAAATCTAAGGGAAGCTATTGAATGATTTTATGATGTCTCTCACGAAGTCGTACTTTGATCAGAAGCACACTGAGTTTATGTCGAAGATTCTTAGCCTGAAAAAGGGGATTGAGGCTTTGCAAAATGAGAATTTGGAGCTTAAAGAAGAAAATATGGTTCTCAAAGCTCAAGTAATAAATATTAAAAAGTTCTGTCCTCAAGTTGAACTTGTTTCAAAAAGACAGAACATTCTACTTCACGGCATACCAACTGTTCAAGGTATTAACTCGAAAATGCTGCCCGTGAGTTTATCGCTGAAATAGGAGTCAGTAACGCGAATTCAATCCACGTCGTCAAGTGCTATTGTTTAAATGGAAAAAAAACATCAGGCTCTAATACTAGGGCAACATCTAGGTCTACAGCAAAAGGTGGGCCAGTTTTCATAACTTTGGCTAATTTAGCAGATAAAGATGCTATTATGATAAATAGCAATAAACTGAAAGGATCTGGAAAAACCATCACTTCTGATCTTCCGCGTGAATTGGCACACCATAGAAAAGAACTGCTATCTTTCGGCAACAATCTGTGTGCGTCGTCTGACACTTCAGCAAAATTTGCATATAAGTTTTTCTCTTATCCAAGTTCTCTGTTTCAAATTCTCTATTTTTTCTGTTCCAGTTGCAATTGTCTCAAAAATGAGTCCATCGTTGTGTTTGCCCAGTTGCGGTCCACATGTCGTTATTATAGAGATACCAAGCTGCGTTATTTGTGGCGCGTGATGGATCATAGTTTGTAAGTATTTTGAATTTGTCTGACTGTAGTTCGGGTGACATCTCCTCCTTAGGTGAGCGACTGCTTCATCTTCAAAATAACCCAATTGATGTTCATAGTTCGATAAATAATTCAGTAGGTCAGTCTCATTCCCATTTTTCAGTTAGTAGTAAGTATGTATTGGATTTAGATCGAGTATCCAAACGAGGTGGTAGTTTCTCTATGCTTCAGCTTAATATTTAGAGTCTTTATTCTTCGATTAATGAGTTGAAAAAAATAGTGCGTAGTGGCCATCCTGATTTTATTGGTCTTTGTGAGACTTTCCTTGATTCATAAAATTAATATCTATTGCATCTCCCTGGGTACGAGATGGAATATTTGAATCGAAGTAGGATGGCTGAGGGTGGGCTTGCTGATTATGTTTCGGAATATCTTCATTATTCTGTTAGACATGACCTGTCAAGAAATGAAGAAGGAATTTTTGAGTCCACATTGATTGAGCTTAAAACCCAAGCTAAAAATTTGTTTGTTGGTAATATATACCCGTCTTCTAGTGGGTTTGTTCCCTCTTTCCTTCAGATTCTTGATGAGGTTTTGGAAATAATCCAACTTCATTCATGTGAGCTTGTCATTATGGGTAACTTCAACCTTAATTTGTGTGACCCGAGGCCATCCTCGTCTTTGCATTTTCTTTCAACAATGCTCGCTTGTGGAACACCATCTTCTGCATGGATTCCAACTCGCATAACTCGCACTACCGCCTCTTTGCTTGAAGATGTTTTTTCATCGTTGACCTTGGTGCAAAATTAAATAAAAAAAACAAGTTTTTTTAACTGAAAGTAAGGAGCGACATTAAAACTTAAAACGAACAGAATTTACTCCGTATATGAAATGGGTTGTCCCCTCCGCAATCCCTCGCTCTTTACGCTTTAGCTTTCAATTGTTTTAAAAAGTAGAATTGTGGCAAAGAGTCAAACTTTAGCGTAAAGAGCGAGGGATTGCGGAGGGGACAACCCATTTCATATACGGTGTAATTTCTGTTCGTTTTAAGTTTTAATGTCGCTCCTTACTTTCAGTCAAAAAACTAGTTTTTTTTATTTAATTTCTGAACGTTTTTGAATTAATACATGTTTGATTTTGGCTCTCCACCCATGAATTATTAAAATGAAATTTGTGTATTAATTCTCTTTTTTGGCAAAATGGCTTTCTCTTAGTTTTGATCAGACAATTTTGAGAAATAAGGGGTGGGGAAGGAGGCCTAGTTGCCCTCCAATTTTTCGGTTACTTAAAAAGGCAACTAGAACTTTTAATTTTTAACGAACGTTTTTATAGGTAAAAAATAATTATAAAACAAACTTTTATATTTTTATTATGTATACGAGGGGGCTTGTACCCTCGTTAGTACCTCGCTCTTTACACTAAATCGTAAGTTTTGTCCCAATTCTTTAAGAATGACCCCTGAATGAGAAAGGCCGTAGAATAAATAGTTGAAATTACTAAAAATACTTTAGCATAAAGAGCGAGGTATTTATCTCCTCCTCCTAAATACCTCGCTCTTTATGCTAAAGTATTTTTAGATACCCCTCATATGCGTAATAGTCTCTGTTCGTTTTAAGTTTCAATAAAATTTGAATTTCATTTTAATAATTTATGTGTGGAGAGCCAAAATCAAACATGCATTAATTCAAAAAGTTCAGAAATTACATAAAAAAAACTAGTTTTTCTAACTGAAAGTAAGGAGCGACATTAAACTTAAAACGAACAGAAATTACTCCGTATATAAAATGGGTTGTCCCCTCCGCAATCCTTCGCTTTTTACGCTAAAGTTTGACTCTTTACCACAATTCTGCTTTTTAAAACAATTAAAAGCTTTAGCATAAAGAGCGAGGGATTGCGGAGGGGACAACCTATTTCATATACGGAGTAATTTCTGTTCGTTTTAAGTTTTAATTTCGCTCCTTACTTTCAGTTAGAAAAACTAGTTTTTTTTATGTAATCTTGTACAGGCACGCATGCAATAGTGTAAGCAGTCAAATTTGCACTAGGGAATATTAAACAGAGTCTTATTTAAAGGTCATTGAAAACCGTATAAAATCAGCTTGAAAAAGATAATTGTTGTGCCAACCATCACCCTCCCCCCTTTCCCCAATTAGATACACTAAAGAAAAAATTTCAAATAAGTCTATTTATGGTTGTGACATGGACAGAAGGATTTCATAGCTGAATTCCAAATTTTTGAACTCTCCATGACCTCTAACCTGAGTCAAAATCCTGGGAAGGATCGTGTTTGGTAGCCTTTCCTTACAGTTCAAGAACTAGAATAAACCTTTCCATTCCACGGCGGTTTAGAGAAAAACTGGTAATTGTTAAGTATACCGAAAACACTCGAGAAGTGAAGTTAGGTTAATCATAATGATTATTTAGGTTGACCGTAATGAAATATACCAAAATATGATAAAAATATAGTACTTCATCAACAAAATTATGGAAACTACAGAAGAAAATTATGAAAAGCTGGCTGCCCAGAACGAGTTATGTTAAATACCTAGTCTAACCACCTCTATAAATTAATAAAATGAAAAGAAAATAAGTTTTTTCAACTGAAAGTAAAGAGCAATATTAAGCAATATCAATTACTAGCCCCTCCACAACGCCTTGCTCTTTATGCTAAAGTTTTTTTTAAGTAGAGTTGTGAGAAAGAGTCAAACTTTAGTGTAAAGAGCAAGGCGTTGAGGAGGGGAGCCCTTTCGTAAATGGAATAATGTTTGTTCGTTTTAAGATTTAATGTCGCTCCTTACTTGCAGTTAAAAAATGTGTACTGTTTTTTTTTAGCAAAAGGAATAAGAGTTTGGGTTGATTTTCACTGAAATCGTTGATTTGATGTCCCATGTCAATACTTCTTAATTTTAAGGAGTGGTTAAAATAAAAATCTATAAAGAATGGTGTCCTCATTGGTGAAATTCCTTTAGTATTTCGCTCATATACGTTTTTTTGAATTGATTAAATTCCATATTTATGACATTTCCAAAGATAAGCATGTAACGCAAGCGCAAGCTAAAATTTCTTTTCAATAAATACATGACGATAAATTGTTTCTTTGTATTTTGCAATAACAATAAAACCCGTAATTGAATTTGACGGTAAATACAACAATAGTAGTAATCAAATTTGTGATAAAAACTAACAGTGCTGCCATAAGAACAGAATTAAATAATCAATTTTTAAACCGGATACAGTATGAATCAATAACCAACTACCAACAAAATCGATGAAAAACGAAAGTAAAAATGAGGGAAAGTGAATGTTTTCCCGTTGATTTAATAGCCGATTTTTCATTTTCACAAAAATTAGTTTTTTATCATTAGCTTAAAAGCTTCCCACCTCGTAAATAATTTAGCCATCACATTTTTGGTATGATCTTTGCCACAAATGTATTAACTTTAATATAATAACTTTTATGTTATTTGACACTCTAGAGGTTGGTTAGAAAGTATCATTGAAAGTATAAAGTAAAGTGTATTCACATTTGAGCTCAAGTACAGGATGGTAGTCCGATTGACGAATGACTATCTGTCGCTAAAGATATGTATCACTAAAATAAAGAAACGCACACTCCTTCACTGCATACTTGAATTTATAATAATATCAAGCAATTCGTGGTAACGAAGTGTAGTAAGGAGCGAACCGGCTCAGTAGTAACCAAAACTCTAAAAAATGGAATTTTGATACCAATAGCTACATCAAAAGAATCGCATTTTAATGCTGATTTGAAATATATAAGTTTCATCAAGTTTAATCTTACTGATAAAAAGTTACGAGCCTGAGAAAATTTGCCTTATTTTAGAAAATAGGGGGAAACACCCCCAAAAAGTCACAGAATCTTAACAAAAATCACACCATCAGATTCAGCGTATCAGAGAACTCTATTGTAGCTCCTATCTACAAAAATGTGGAATTTTGTATTTTTTGCCAGAAGGCAGATCAAGGATGCGTGTTTATTTGTTTGTTTGTTTGTTGTTTTTTTTTCCCAGGGGTGATGGTATCGATCCAGTTGTCCTAGAATGTGGCGAGAGGGCTCATTCTAACGGAAATGAAAAGTTCTAATGCCCTTTTAAAGTGACCAAAAAAATTGGAGGGCACATAGGCCCCCTCCGACGCTAATTACTTTCCCAAAGTCAACGGATCAAAATTCTGAGATAGCCATTTTACTCAGCGTAGTCGAAAAATCTTATAACTATGTCTTTGGGGATCACTTATTCCCCCACAGTCCCCGTGGGAGGGGCTAGAAGTTACAAACTTTGACAAGAGCTTACATATAGTAATAGTTATTGGGAAGTGTACAGACGTTTTCAGGGGGATATTTTGGTTCGGGGAGGGGTTGAGAAGAGGGGGTTATGTTGGGGGATGTATTTGGGGAATTTTCAATCGAGGAATTTGTCATGGGGAAGAAAATTTCCATGAAGGGAGCGCAGGACTTTCTAGCATTATTAAAAAAAAAAAAAACACAATGAAAAAATAAATATGAAAAAGTTTTTTCAACTGGAAGTAAGGAGCAGCATTTAAACTTAAAACGAACAAAACTTATTATGCATATGAGGGGCTCACCTCCTCCTAATACTTTGCTCTTTACGCTAAAGTATTTTTAGTAGTTTCAACTATTTATTCTAAGGCTCTTTTGATTCAGGGGTCATTCTTAATGAATTTGGACAAAATTTAAGCTTTAGTGTAAAGAGCGAGGTACTGACGAGGGGGTGAACCCCCTCATATATGTAATAAAAACATGAGAATACAAAAGCTTGTTACGTAAGCTAATTTATAAGTTGCGTATATCTTTTACTAATAAAAACATTCGCAAAAAACTAAAAGTTCTAGTTTCCTTTTTAAGTCAAAAAATCGGAGGGCAACTAGGCTTCCTCCCCAACTCCTTTTTTTCTCAAAATCATTCGATCAAAACTATGAGAAAGCCATTTAGCCAAAAAAAAAAAAAAAAAAATGCAAATTTGGATTTAATTATTCCTCTGCGGAGAGCCAAAATCAAAACATGCACTGATTCAAAAACGTTCAGAAATTAAATAAAAAAACAAGTTTTTTAACTGAAAGTAAAGAGCGACATTAAAACTTAAAATGAACAGAAATTACTTCGTATATGAAAGTGGCTGCTTCCTCATCAACGTCTTGCTCTTTACGCTAAAATTTTTTACTGTTTTAAAAAGTAGAGTTGAGAGAAAGAGCCAAACTTTAGCGTAAAGAGTGGGACGTTGATGAGGAAGCAGCCACTTTCATATACGAAATATTTTCTGTTCGTTTTAAGTTTTAATGTCGCTCCTTACTTTCAGTTAAAAAAACTTGTTTTTTTTATTTAATTTCTAATAAACACGATGAGAACCACATTGGTATTTGTGTAACAGCCTTTAGATGTAGTGAACTCATTTATATATTTGCAGCCATATACAAAATATTGTAAAAAAAAATATAAATAAATATTTAAAATACATACTTTAAAATGTATAATATTTAAATTTCATAAAAATTCACTTTGGTACTTACGAACGAAAAACCAGTTAAATTAGGGAATGGGTATCTTTCATGATCAAAACTCTTTAGAGACAAGACTTTCCCCTTTAAGTAGGATGCAATTATTATATTTGGAAGTTGTATTTATGAAAATTTTTTTGCTAGATCTTTTTCAATTCTTGCCTTATAGCCAACTATAGGCTAAGTCCCTTAAAATTCCCTTAAAATTGGTTATTTGTACAAAACAATGAACGTAAAATTTACTTTCTTTTATCCGCCCTAGAGAAACTACTCGTACAAAAACATTTTGACAAGAATCCGGTCCATTTTGACAAGCAACGATACGTATTCATAATCCTAATGAGCAATGTAAGTTCATAGGAATACAAATGTTTATACATCTAACTATTTCATTTTCTATGTTCCTGAAAAACGGTTGCATTTCAAGTATTTCATAATACTTGAAATGCTACTGTTTCCCTCTTATTTTTTTCTAATTATAACGGGCAAGAAACCGCCTTTGATCTCGTTTAGTCAGGCTATTCACACGAGTAAACAATACGTGATCAAGTGTTTTTGAGAAGTTACATAGTTTCATTTTTGTTTTCGCTCTGGTTATGTCTTCCAGAAATAAAAACAACACTCAAAAACCAATTTAATAGAAATTTCAGCCTTTTTAATTTCATCAAAATTTCATCCATTTCATCTTAAATATCTATAATTTTTGCGTCTGATAATATCACATCCCCGTGCTCGTGAGGATGAATACATCCACCCTTAAAGCTAAAAATATTGTCTATTCTGACTTGATTCTTCAAAAATGTGCAGAATATTCAGCTTTCATTTAAATGTATCTATGAGCATTAAACATTAGTACCCCGATTCGAACCGGAGCAAAATCGCAACTGCTGACACTGAACAGATAAAGTGGGCAGAAAAGCGGGCATGTTACATTGAAATGAAAATCACGTCTTAAGGGCTTCTGGAATCGAAGCGGAGCCGAATGACCTTGTCTTTGCCGGAACACGTATATAGTTGTGTTAAGCCTCTTTCAACTCTTAGGCATTCAAGGAGTAATCTCTGATACTCAAAGTCAATTTTACAGACAATCATTTTAATACATGAATTGATATGAATTGAGCAGAGAGAAATAGGCATTAAATATTGTTGAAACAATAATCTTTGTCAGTATTGATAACCTACATTTTTAGGGCCTGAAGTCGGAACTCAAGATCCAAAAAACCCTACTTAAAACCTGACTTTGTGGATAATTTATACCTCAATGTTTTATTCCTTTTTGAAATTAGTCTCGAAACAAAATTCGTAATCTGTTTACCTGCAGCACCGTCTGCATAGACTAGAAGCAGATTCTAAATTATCATCATTTAAGAAATGCTTCATAAAGTGCCAATTCTGAATTCAGAAACATGTCGTATTTTACAGTGCTTGGTTGTTTTCCCGGTCTTAGTAAACTGTCTAATATTTAAAAAAGAAAACTAGACTTCCGGAGTCAAAGCTCCTTGCAGTGTTGAAGGAACAGTTAACTAGTGAATGCAGTTGCAGACTAACAAATGCGATAATATTTGTCAGACTGGACTCGAACCCTCTAAAGAAGCAACAAAAGACCTAGCTGCCCAATCCTACCATATTTAGTTCAGATTTTTAAGATCTTTCTTATAAATATGGACGACAAGAATATGGACCAGATCTCAAAGAGGACAAATCGAATACGGACAGATACCATAAATATAGATTACCATGTTTTGTTGAATAAACTCTACTTACTCATCCCGTTGTTAGGCTGAAAGAAAGAGAATATAAACCCCCTTCTCTGCTGCAGAAAGGCGCAGGCCATAAAAAAGGTAAATTTGAGCCTAGCTCTTAGTTGCTATCAAATCTACTTGGGATCACATGTCTCCTTATTGTAAAAGTATTTGTGGAAATAATTCAAGAGCCCACTCCGTTCCCACCCCCCACAAAAGGCGAATTAATCCTGGACTCTGAAAAAGGCATAACTAGGACATTCACTATTGCTTCTGACTATGTTTGGACGAGACGTTCTGACTATGTTTTAGTAGGTACTCAAACAATTGTAATTTTTAGTGCCCCTCTTCTCGCAACACTGAGGCTGAGTTGGTTCCGGACATTTTTGGGAAATTGAAGACCCCTTCCCCCAAATAAAAAGATAAACTGTTCATTATTAGTTGCTAGATGTCTTCAAAATTGATTAAGATTGAATAAAATTTCCTGATATATCATCAGATAACAAAAAGTTAAAAAAAACCTCCCATCATGTACGTCGGACCAGGTAGGAACTCCTAGAAAAAGAAAAGAAAAAAGAACTACGTCACTTAGTCTTACTTCTCCTCAAATTTGATCCATACCTGACTATCAGCAATGATTCCATTTGGACGGTGGCAAGGGGGAGGGGGGCAGCTGCCCACCAGTAATGTGGATAATTTTTTATATATCCCACCCCCATTGACTATCCGGGTATGGACCCCTCTTGCCCCCCAATAGAAATGCAGGAAACTCACTCCTAACTACCAGCTCTGGTGGAACTCATGAGGAAAAGAATTAAAGGGTCAGTTCTTCCCAATAAATGTCGATCATGGACTCCCCAAAGGCCAAGACACTTAGTCTTGCTTCTAATATTATTTCAAGTACATGTATGGACGAAATGTGTTGTTCCGTCTGTGGAGAAAAAGGTCATGGGAGCTCTAAAAACGACCCCCGCCAAAAACCGAAAAAATGCACTCTTTGCAAATCAGACAGTCAGACAATGAGACCCATGTTACAGTTAAAAATGCCCTATTGCACAGGCTCTACTGAAAGGTAAAACTAGTACAAAATGAGATAAAGATGCCGAATTTTGTCGTGTAATATTAATGGAAAAGTTACCGATTGACTCCCAATTCTTTCACAGTTCTTGCAGTCCCATGAACTAGCTCTGATTCAGGAGCATTTCCTGTCCGAAGACCACCAAAGCCTGTTACCACTATTTTCTAATTTTTGTCTCCTCTTTCGCAGTTCAGTTGTGAGACTGCGAGGCAGACCATCTGGTGGTCTCGCTATCCTATCCCGATTCCCCTGCAAGATATTAGCAGAGACTGATTACTTTATTGCCGCTAAGCTTGAAAATCATGTAGTGTTAACGTTTGTATGCCTACAAATTATAACAACGAACAGTCTGATTCACGATTTGAGTCTGCCTGCAAGCCTTTAGGTAGGTTTCTTAAAAATGTGGCCTCTAAATCTGATATAATCAGCGGAGATTTTAATTTAAATATAACAAATACAATGTCTCCCCGATCACAAATCTTTTGGGGCTGCGTCCTTCCCGATTATTGTGTGTGGCCTAAGTATGACACATTTTCATATATTGGGCCGTTTTCTTCAAACTTTAACTTAGACCATGGTGTTGCTTCGTTTGGCAGTCACGAGATCATATTTTTAAAAGAAGGATTCTACTCTGACTACCTTCCTAAACTACTAGCTTTTACTCATCCCTACCTATGGCTCAAAATACAGAAACAAATTGGTTTTCCTACCGAGATTGGGAAAACGTATCAAGTGAGTCGTTCAGTAAAGTCTGTGACGAGTTGCTGAGTAAAATCAAAGTGCCTTTCCATCTTTTATGCGATCGTCCCGTGCTGCCACTAAGTGAAAAGAACATTACAGTTGAACTCACTTCCTACTTGGCACAAATAAGTCAGGTGCTGAAATGTGCTGAAAGAAGCACCGTTCCTCTTCGACGTGTTCGTAAGAAGTCTCAGCTGGAAGATGGATAAAAAAAATAGACATCTAGTGAATGTGTGTAATTCAGCCAAGCTATGGCTTTCTATTTGGAACGACTGTGGTCGCCCAAGAGATGGCAAGAAACAGAAATTTAACAAGGAACTGAAAAACCATAAGTTAATGCTGATCCAGAAAAATGTAATCCGTATTGCATAATACCCCTCCAAACTCTGGAAGCACAGCAAGGCTACCAAAGCCCAGAGTGCTAGTGCCAAAAGTGGGTTTCGCAAGGGAGTATAGTGCTCCCAACAAAAACATACAGGAGTTCTTTGAAAAACAGCTTGACCTTGTTCTTTTGAATAAGACAGAATCTCTCCTGGTTGTGACACCAAATGCCGTTCACTCTTTGCGTCCAAAATTAAAGAAAAAATCTTCCGCTGGTGTTGATTCTATTTCAGCAAGGCACCTGCAACTTGCAGCTTCTTTAATCGAGCAACATTTAGCACTATTTTTTCAGGTGATTCTTGTTTATGGTGTAGTCCCTTTACAATTTTATATCGGAAAAATAACTCCCATCCATAAAAAGGGCAAAAAAGACACACTTCTCTTTGCAGTTCTTACCACTCCATTACCATCTCATGTACTGCTTTCAATATCTTTGAGTCTGTTTTGACAAGAGATATTGAAGAAAATTGTTCCGCCCCTCCTCGTCAATTTGGGTACCAGCGAGGCATAGGTAGAGAGCATACTCTCTTTCTACTTGTAAATGTGCTGAAGGATATTGAAGAAAAAGATGATTTCCTGGTCTTATGTACACTCGATGTTGCAAGAGCTTTTGACTCGTGTATATTTTCGCAGGTTTTGCTTGAGGCCCTTTTGAAAGGTACTGATGCTGTGGTAATCACTTGTTTAAGAAACATGTACAGAAATTTGAAGGCTCGAATTAAAGATGGTAGTCAACTATTTCCAATTCTGAAAGGTGTACGCCAAGGACCTCTCACTTCTCCAGTTGTGTTTAACAATTGCGTTACCGATGCTCAGGATAAGCTGAACTGTACTTTCATCTTCAAAGGAGTTGATCTTTCATTAGTTACGTTTGCAGATGACCTACTAAATATTTTCTGCACTTTTCAAGGATATTCTTCAACCTTTGAGTTTCTCCAAGAACAGAACACATTGGTTTAAGCTTTAATACCAAAAACAGTTGTTCTACCATTCAACTAAAAAGGGATTAGAAAATCAATAAGTCTATCCGACTCTGAGGTTTCTTTTGCTAGCAGCTTTATTTACCTGGGCATACCTATTGGAGCAAACCTGAAAGAAACTGTAAGCCTAGCAATTAAAAATGATGCCAGTATGATCTGGGCTGCGCATGCCTCCCTGGCTTCAAACGTTTCTTGTCTTATGTAGAGTTCACCGTTCTCACTTATATAATAGCCTAAATGTTCGTCACTTACTTTCCCTTGCTCCTGCTTGGTCTTTCCTTAATTGTGGCAAAAGGAAGCAAGTTCGTCTCCTTCACTTTAAATTTGCAAAGTATTTAATGGAGCTTCCAACTTGGACAAGTAACTCTTTTCTGCAAAGAAAGTATCATTTGGTAAACCCAGCTGGAGTTATTGAGAAGCATATTTGTGATTTCACTACCAAATGCCAGAAGTCTTCCCATCTTTGGTCATTTCTGTTTCTCATTTGTTTGTAGTTGTCAAAGAGCGTTTTCATTTCTGTTGCCTCTTTTTTTTCTATTTTTGATTTTTACTTTGTCTTTTTCTGGGCTTTCTGCCCAGTTTTTGTGATGGGTTATAAATAAAATTATGATGATGATGAGGATCTAGTTTGGTTGAAATTGGACACCACTTCTGGTGCATGTCTTGATGAAAATAACTTAGGGTCCCCCACCCTCCCCAATAGATGTCAGAATTATATCTGGAATACCCAAAGGCACACGTAGAACATTAATTTTGAATTCGCATTATTTCTGGTTGAGATACCATTCGTAACCCCTTATGGCGGACTTACGAATAACAATATTCTGGAATGACGATTTATTTTTATTTATCTCCTGTGACATTTTGTAAAACTGGATCAAAACATAAAATTTCACAAAGAAATTGGGATTTGGATTTTCTAGAATAACTTTTCCGAAATCATTACCAAGGAACCAATAACAGATATGGGCTATATCTCGAGCCCCAAAGGGACAATTTTTTGCTATACAGCAAAAAATTTTCTCCTGGGTGATAAAAAAATTAACACCCAGAAAACCATGACCAAATCGTCACTAAACGAACCAAAGAAGTTTAGTTTTAGAGTTATGACAGTTTCATTTTGCTGTTATTCATGTTACTTATTTTATGCTAAATCCTAGTACGTCGCTAAGCGATACTAAGGAGTTTAGTTTCGGGGTTGAGACAGTTTCATTTTCCTTTTGTTTATGGGCTTATATTTAAATTTGAAAAAGAAAAAAAAAACTCCTTTAAATGTGTTTCAGACGGGAAAACCTACTAAAGTATGCCTAGTTGACGCGTTTCCGGTCGTATTCTTCCTTCTGTTTATAGTATTTGGTAGACTTTTTGGTAAATAAAAAAAAATGGAGTAGTGCTGCTCCGTAATACAGTGAATAGAGAGGACGACTTGGGTAAAATTTTATTTAATGAAGAAAGCGAACAGTACACTATATGTACCGAATATTGCGATCATATCTAGTGTACACCCCCCCCCCCCAAAAAAAAAAAACAACAATGGAGAAACAGGAGGATATAAGAAAAGAAAAGTAACTGAACGCACATATCTAAGCAAGTAACCCTTGGAATAAGAATTGCAGCAAGTAAGGATTAAATTTGAAAAACTCAGGGTAGACAATACCCGTGGATGTTATTGTGTCTTATGCGTAAAGAGTCATATTATTCTACAGCATCAACGACGTTTCTCTCAAATTTGTGTTTAGTCATTTGTCCCCTATTATTCACAATTGTAGGCTACACTCATTAGTACTATGCAGTCTTATGCTACTGCAGCACTGTTCAGCCTCTGAAACACAATTAGATCTCAGAAAAGGACCATGTAAATTGTATTGTTTGTGCTTGATTAAAGAAGTTTTAACCACCGAAAATTCCTCTTGCCTTCCTTTTGGCCTGGGTATCCCTTTGGCCTTCCTTTTGGCCGTATTTGGCCTCAAATACGGTTTTGACCCGGCATTTGAGCAACAAGAATGTTTTTGGCACCGAGATATTCAGAAAAATTTGCTTAATAGCTTATCCAAAATCAGCCTTTCTCCCTGAAAAAACGGGAGAATTTAAATGTGTGCTATATTTTCTGGACTGAAAGATAGTTCTCTATTTTTTTAAGTCCAGGGAGACGAAAAATGACATCAGAATTGAAAACTTCCACATCCTGGTACCCCATTTCCATCTAAAAAAGGGCAGAAGAGGTGGAAAAATCATAATATTTTCTAGTAATTTGTGCAGTATTTCGTGGACTGAAAGATTTTTTTTTAATAATTCGCCTGGGGATACAAAAACTGACATGAAAATTAAAAAATACCATCACTTAGTACCAAATTTCCACCCTAGGCGAGGTCAGGAGGGGTAAAAATAAAGTTTGTGGTTTTATGATAATAAAAAAACAAACTGCAAAATATTCATTGTGTCCAAGCAATAACTGTAATTTTTTAGTTCAAACGAAAAAATACCTGAAATTTTAACATTATTTTTGTTTTTCGTTAGGTTCTAACTACTCGACGCGTGGGTATTTTTATTATGTAAAGGAGGTGTTACAATATCTAGCTTACACAGTAACATGGTTTCTTCTGAGCATGCTAAACGTAAAAAAAAATTGATAAAAGTATCAGAGCCAAGTAATCCAAAAATCTTCTATAAGAAAAAAGCTGCTTGATTCTCTAACTATAGTCTCTTTCTATTGAAAGTAAAAAAAAGCCGTAGGATTTTTCCTGTTTGCAATATCATACAAGTACCAAAAAAAAAACTAAAAAAAGCATAAAGAATCATAGAATCATTGTCATTGAAGACTGAACAGCCGTGGAGGGTGGGAGTATTTTTCGAAAGAAGATTCTCTGCTGAGTACTGGTGTTTATAATATATAACAAAAAAAGAACGCTATCTCATAGTCAAATAGTTCGTGGTAAGGAACTGTAGTAAGGAGCGACCCGGTTCAATAGCAACCGAAACTCTAAAAAATTGAACTTTTATACCAATAGTTAAATCGAAAGGATCGTATTTTAATGCTGATTTTAAATATATAAGTTTCATCAAGTTTAGTTTTTTACTTAGTCTTACCCATCAAACGTTACGAGCCTGATATGCGTTATTTTAAAAATAGGGGGAAACACCCCCTGAAAGCCATACAATAGAATAAAAATCACACCACCAGATTCGGCATATCAGAGAACCCTAATGCAGAAGTTTCAAGCTCTTATCTACAAAAATGTGGAATTTCGCATTTTTTGCTAAAAGACGGGTCACGGATGCGTGTTTATTTGTTTTTTTTTTGTTGTTTTTTCCCAGGGGTGATCGTGTTGATTCAGTGGTCCTAGAATGTCGCAAGATGGCTCATTCGAACGGAAATTAAAAGTTCTAGTGCCCTTTTTAAGTGGCTAAGAAAATTGGGTGGCACCTAGGCCCCCCCACACTTATATTTTCCCCAAAGTCACCGGATCAAAATTCTGAGATAGCCCTTTTATTCATCATAGTCGAAAAAACCTGATAACTATGTCTTTCAGGACGACTTAATCCCCCAAAGCTCCCGTGGGAGGGGCTGCAAGTTAAAAATTTTGACCAGTGTTTACATATAGTAATGGTTATTGGGAAGTGTACAGACGTTTTCAGGGGGATTTTTTTGGCTTGGGGGATGGGAGAAGTTTAGGAGGGGATTACGCGGGAGGATCTTTCCATCGAGGAATTTGTCATGGGGAAGAGGATTTCAATGAAGGGGGGTGAAGAGTTTTCTAGCATTATTTACAAAAAAAAAAATTAAAAAATAAATATGATTTTTCAACTTAAAGTAAGGAGCAGCATTAAAGATTAAAACGAACAGAAATTATTACGCATATGAGGGGTTCACCTCCTTGTAATACCTCGCTCTTTACGCTAAAGTGTTTTTAGTAATTTCAACCATTTATTCTACGGCCTTAGTGATTCAGGGATCATTCTTAAGAAATTTGGACACAATTTAAGCTTTAGTGTAAAGAGCGAGTTATTGACGAAGGGGTGAACCCCCTCATACACGTAATAAAAACATACGAATATAGAAGTTCGCTACGTAAGTCAATTCGTAAGTTACGTATATTTTTTACTAATAAAAACATTCGTAAAAAATTCAAAGTTTTAGTTGCCTTTTAAGTAATCAAAAAATTGTAGGGCAATTCCCCCGCTACTTTTTTTCTCATTCGTAAGAGATTAAAAGTTCTAGTTGCCTTTTTAACTAATCAGAAACTAGATGGCAACTAACACTCCTCCCCCGCTCCTTTTTTCTCAAAATCTTCCGATTAAAAATATGAGAAAGCCATCTAGCCAAAACAAATTAATGGTCAAATTTCGCTTTAGTTATTTATGTGCGGAGAGCCAAAATCAAAACATGTGTCAATTCAAAACGTTCAGAAATTAAATAAAAAGACAAGTTTTTCCAACTGAAAGTAAGGAGCGACATTAAAACTTAAAACGAACAATGAAAGGGGCTTTTCCTCCTCAGCGCCCCGCTCTTTACGTTAAAGTTTTTTACTATTTTAAAAAGTAGAGTTCAGAGAAAGAGTGTAAAGAGCGGGGTGTTTAGGAGGAAAAGCCCCATTCATATACGGAGTAATTTCTGTTCGTTTTAAGTTTTAATGTCGCTCCTTACTTTCAATTAGAAAAACATGTTTTTTATGTAATTAAACAGTTCATGGTAACGAACTGTAGTAAGGAGCGACCCGGCTCTAACCAAAACTCTAAAAAATGGAATTTTGATACCAATAGTTACATAAAAAAATTGCATTTTAATACTGATTGTAAATATATAAGTTTCATCAAGTTTAGTCTTATCCATCAAAAGTTACCAGCCTGAGAAAATTTGCCTTATTTTAGAAAATAGGGGGGAAAACCCCCTGAGAGTCATACAATCTTAACGAAAACCACACGATCAGATTCAGCGTATAAGAAAGCTCTACTATAGAAGTTTCAAACTCCTATCTACAAAAATGTGGAATTTTGCATTTTTTGCCAGAAGACAGATCACGGATGCGTTGTACAGACGTTTCCACAAGGATTTTTTTGGTTTGGGGGGGGGGGGTGCAGGAGTTGAAGGGGGGTTATGTGACTTCCAATGGAGGAATTTGTCATGGGGGAAGAGAATTTCAATGAAAGGGGTGCAGGATTTTCTAGCATTATTAAAAAAAATACGAAAAATAATTATGAAAAGTTTTTTCAACTGAAAGTAAGAAGCAACATTAAAACTTAAAACGAACAGAAATTGTTACGCATATGAAGGGTTCACCTCCTCGTAATATCTCGCTCTTTACGCTAAAGTATTTTTAGTAATTTCAACTATTTATTTTACGGCCTTTGTGGTTGAGGGGTCATCCTTAAGGAATCAGGACAAAATCAAAGCTTTAGTGTAAAGAGCGAGGTATTGACGAAGGGGTGAAACCTCTCATATACGTAATAAAAACATACGAATATAGAAGTTCGCTACGTAAGTCAATTCGTAAGTTACGTATATTTCTTACTAATGAAAATGTTCGTAAAAAATTAAAAGTTCTAGTTGCCTTTTTAAGTAATAAAAAAATTGGAGGGCAATTCCCCGGTACTTTTTTTCTCAAAATCTTCCGATTAAAACTATGAGAAAGTCATTTAGCCAAAAAAATTAATATGCAAATTTAGTTTTAATTTTAAGAGAGTCAGAATCAAAACATGCATTATTTCAAAAACGTTCAGAAATCAAGTAAAAAAAACAAACAAGTTTTTTTAACTGAAAGTAAGAAGTGATATTCCGCTGTAATTCTTGGCACGGCTTTCAGGATAAAAAATTTTGAAAAATGGTCAACCCCAGCTAAAATATGAAAGTTCCGTTTTCAGTAGGTCCACCTAATGCGGCCCCCATGGGGCCTGCAGAGTCTACCGTAAAGACACAGAATGGGTATTTTGGCTCTTCATTATTTTTTGACATAGGTTTGATGTTCTGATGCATTTTATTTCTTCGTAAGCACAAATTACAGTTTTTGCAATACTATCGAAGTTTTGTGCTCATTCTCTCAAATATAAAGATACAGCTCACTTGGTCTTATGTCTTCTCCATAGACATGTGACCAACAATGAGTAAGTCATCATAAGCCAGTTTTATTGCCAAGTCTACTAGGATACTTGGCAAGACTAATTTAGCACTTCTAGAGATCCCTTTGTCCTTGCCAACGCCTCCAAGCGGATAACAATAAAGAACACCATCATTTAGAAACAGGCAGTCAAAAACATTTAACGGCCAAGAAGCAAATTATTATCTACTATTTTCCCAGGTACACAACTTTTTTCCACCCTGTCGGTTGTCAATTTCTCATGTACGGAACTCTTTTCCGCCATGTCAGCCGCGAATTCCCCAGGTTCTGAATTCATTTCCGCCCTGTCGGCTGTTAATATCCCATGTACGGAACTCTTTTCTGCCATGTCAGCCGTTAATTCCCCAGGGACAGAAATATTTCCTGCCCTGTCGGCTGTTCATATCCCACGTACTGAACTCTTTTCTGCCATGTCAGCCGTCTTCCAGATATTTCTGGAATTATCTGGAAGATATACCTGCTCCCTTGGTCGTCCGCAGTCCACCCCTTCACCAGCCTTATCTCTTTCGACACAACGCCTCACTACGTCAGTGCCTAATAAATCAACAGTCATCTGTTCCTTCAGTCGACCGTAGTCCCCTTCACCAGCCTCATTGCTCTCCATACTCTGCCTCTCAGCGTCAGTGCTTGGTGAATTATCAGTTATTGACTAAGGGTGGTTGATGACCTTTTGTAATTCGGGATCTTTTCTTTGAAGTTTGCTACCTCTGACAGTTCCAACCCTAGATAGTCTATTTCAACGCCAGCACCAGCTATTAAGAATTCTGATTCTTCTTCTGTGAAATTTGGGCAACATTTTTCAATTATCTCCGGACGCGACAGTAAATCTACAGGGTGACACTTTCCAGGCAAATGTGACCAATGGAATAACTCGTTGTCCAAGATTAAAGCTATTCTATATATCTTAGAGGAATGATCTTTACACCTTCTTAAGTAAGTTAAAGCTTTACAATTGACTAACAAATGTGTCTCTCTACCCCAAATATAATACTCAAAGCACTTAACTGCTTGGACAACACCATATAGTTCTCTTGACATGTTATCCATTTTCCCAAAATTTAAAGAAAGAACTTTAAAGACTTTTGAGAAGTCTTGGAATGACAAAAATATTGTTTCTGGACTGCTCAATTCTTGTTTTAACTTAAAAAAAAACTTTTTTCCTGCTCAGGGCCCATTCAAATAGAATTCTTTTCCTCAAAAGCTTATTTAAAGGGTAAATTAACTCCCCGAAAAACAAGTAAAATATTCTATAACAGTTGACCAAGCCAATGAAGCTACGTCACTAACTGACATTACGAAGTCTGCTTGTCTTTTAAATACTGTCAAGCTTATTAGCCAAAGGTGAAATACCTTGAGAAGAAACAGAGAAACCAAGCAGCTCAAAATTCTCTACAAAGAAATTGCATTTCTTTAAACCTATCTTCACATCACATTCCAACAATCTGGAAAAGACTTTTTCTTAATCCCGAAGATGCTCACTTTCATCTGCCTTGGATGCCACGACCAAATTATCAATGTACATTGACAAAACGCTTTAGGGCTCTCATTACTTCCTTGGGGAAGTTTACGATACACATATTGCACACCATCCGGTCCGCTAAAAGAGGAATACTGTTGGCTTTCCTCTGCAAATGATACATTGAAAAAGGCATGTTTTAAATCAAGAATGCTAAAATTTCTCTTTGAGCTAAGTTGGTTCAGCATATCCTGGATCCTCCTAATAGACCAAGCACTGTCTTTGAGTAGTTTATTAATCTCTCGGCAATCATAGATAAGTCTCGTATTTTCCATAGTCTACTCATGCTTAGTGGGTATTTTTCCCTCTGAGCTTTTCGCAATAACAAATATAGGGCAACAATATTCACTTCTACCGGGTTATATAATACCTGATTTTGTCATAGCATAAATATGTTGTTGCAGATCTCCTGCATTTTCAGTGGTAAATTAAAGGATTTGGATTTAGGTGGTGGTGGACTTTTGTCAATATCTACTTTAACCTCCATCAGACTATTTTGACCTATATCATATGCATCGACCAAAAATATGGTTTTATACTTTATAATCCTACCTTTCGATTTTTCACACAACTCAGGTTTTCGGTTTAGATGCCCTAGGTCAAATTTATCTATGAAGCTCGCGTCCGTCCAAGGGTGACTTTCCATATTTTTCCTATCTTTCAATTCGTCAACCCTACCCTCACTATTTACAATTTTAGCTTTTTAGGCTAAAATTTCATCGGACACTTCAATAAAACTACCAATTACCTCTCGTCGGTCTAACTTTAAAGGTCTTTCACTATTATTAAAAATAAAAATTATGCTCTTATCCTCTCCAACTTTCACAGATTCAGCATAAAAAAAAAATTCAAAACACTTATTCTCAGGTCCTGTAACGACCTGTGAATCAGGTCGTTACAGGTAAAGGCAACCTTTCTTTCGACCTAAAAAGAACTTCTACTGCTTTTATTGAAAATGGTTCTACAACTGTTTTTTTAGGCATTACTATGCTTCCAGAAAAAGACAGACTAATTGACTTATCATCCTCACCACTCAAGAAAGTCAATGTATTGGTGTGGAAATCAAGATTTGAGCCTGTTTCTCGGAGTATCTCCCAGCCAAGAATAATATCAAAGCCTAAGCCAGGAACCGCCAAGAATTCCCAAGAAACTTTTCGAGGATTATTTCCTTCAAAAATTGAAACATCTTAAACTACTTTTAATGAAGTGGGAATTACCTTTGAATCTCCACCAACAGGTTTTATTTTAGCTAAAGATGGCTCAATTTTCACTTTTCGTTTGTCAAGCACTTCAAAAGTTCGTTCATTTAACACAAATTTATGATAACCAGGGTCTAAAAAGGCTTGACACTCAAATGCCATTCAAAGTAACTTTTTTTCATAATAGGGTACTCCGTTCCCCCTAATCCCGTTCTCCGTTAATCCCATATGAAAAAACATTCACAATGAGGGAATTTTCAACTTTGCTAGATATTACCCGCTTCTGTTCAATCTGCCCCTCTCTTTTTCCTGTAACGTACCCAGCTTCACAGATGAGTCTCCAGACGATTACGCTTAAAAACGATTCGCACATACATTGGCTTTATGATCCAAACTCTCACACTCAAAAGAGGCACCCTTTTGATACTTATAGTTCCGCTTAGAACATAAATTGGCAGAATGGCCCTTTTTCCGCAACTGTAACATATTCTACTCGGGCATTCAGCCATTAAATGATTAAAGCTCTGACACTTGTAACATTTCCTATTGGAAGTATCAACACCAACTTTGGAGGATTTAGTATTTGCTCCCAAACGAAAATTCTTTTCACATTCTTCGGAACCTTCCACATTCCAACTGGACCTCATACCACCAAAAGGATTTTCACAATCACAATCTTGCAAGTGATTTTGACTTGAGAATGTTTCTTTTTCTTGAAGTTTAACCTGCTTTCCTGGAATTTCAAAGATGACAGATGGCTTAAAACGTTTTAAGCTTTTCTTATTGATATTTGCGTTCTTACCTGCTTCAGATACTTTTATCTCTTGAGTGTTTCCGACTTCCGTTTTAAGAAAGGTGCTAAGGAACAGGACTTTGGTTGGTTTAGCATTTGCTCCAGAAAGAGGATTAACAAAGATATTTTTAGTTGGAGTAGCTGGCACACGACGTTTAAAATCCATCTAAAAAAGGACAGAAGAGGTGGAAAAATCATAATATTTTCTAGTAATTTGTGCAGTATTTCGTGGACTGAAAGATTTTTTTTTAATAATTCGTCTGGGGATACAAAACTGACATGAAAATTAAAAAATTCCATCACTTAGTACCAAATTTCCACCCAAGGCGAGGTCAGGAGGGGTAAAAATAAAGTTTGTGGTTTTATGATAATAAAAACACAAACTGCAAAATATTCATTGTGTCCAAGCAATAACTGTAATTTTTTAGTTCAAACGAAAAAATACCTGAAATTTTAACATTATTTTTGTTTTTCGTTAAGTTCTAACTACTCGACGCGTGGGTATTTTTATTATGTAAAGGAGGTGTTACAATATCTAGCTTACACAGTAACATGGTTTCTTCTGAGCATGCTAAACGTAAAAAAAAATTGATAAAAGTATCACAGCCAAGCAATCCAAAAATCTTCTATAAGAAAAAAGCTGCTTGATTCTCTAACTATAGTCTCTTTCTATTGAAAGTAAAAAAAAGCCGTAGGATTTTTCCTGTTTGCAATATCATACAAGTACCAAAAAAAAAATAAAAAAAAGCATAAAGAATCATAGAATCATTGTCATTGAAGACTGAACAGCCGTGGAGGGTGGGAGTATTTTTCGAAAGAAGATTCTCTGCTGAGTACTGGTGTTTATAATATATAATAAAAAAAGAACGCTATCTCATAGTCAAACAGTTCGTGGTAAGGAACTGTAGTAAGGAGCGACCCGGTTCAATAGCAACCGAAACTCTAAAAAATTGAATTTTTATACCAATAGTTGAATCGAAAGGATCGTATTTTAATGCTGATTTTAAATATATAAGTTTCATCAAGTTTAGTTTTTTACTTAGTCTTACCCATCAAACGTTACGAGCCTGATATACGTTATTTGAAAAATAGGGGGAAACACCCCCTGAAAGCCATACAATAGAATGAAAATCACACCACCAGATTCGGCATATCAGAGAACCCTAATGCAGAAGTTTCAAGCTCTTATCTATAAAAATGTGGAATTTTGCATTTTTTGCTAAAAGACGGATCACGGATGCGTGTTTATTTGTTTTTTTTGTTGTTTTTTCCCAAGGGTGATCGTATTGATTCAGTGGTCCTAGAATGTCGCAAGATGGCTCATTCAAACGGAAATTAAAAGTTCTAGTGCCCTTTTTAAGTGGCTAAGAAAATTGGGGGGCACCTAGGCCCCCCACACTTATATTTTCCCCAAAGTCACCGGATCAAAATTCTGAGATAGCCCTTTTATTCATCATAGTCGAAAAAACCTGATAACTATGTCTTTCAGGACGACTTAATCCCCCAAAGCTCCCGTGGGAGGGGCTGCAAGTTAAAAATTTTGACCAGTGTTTACATATAGTAATGGTTATTGGGAAGTGTACAGACGTTTTCAGGGGGATTTTTTTGGCTTGGGGGATGGGAGAAGTTTAGGAGGGGATTACGTGGGAGGATCTTTCCATCGAGGAATTTGTCATGGGGAAGAGGATTTCAATGAAGGGGGTGCAGAGTTTTCTAGCATTATTTACAAAAAAAATTAAAAAATAAATATGATTTTTCAACTTAAAGTAAGGAGCAGCATTAAAGATTAAAACGAACAGAAATTATTACGCATATGAGGGGTTCACCTCCTTGTAATACCTCGCTCTTTACGCTAAAGTGTTTTTAGTAATTTCAACCATTTATTCTACGGCCTTTGTGATTCAGGGAACATTCTTAAGAAATTTGGACACAATTTAAGCTTTATTGTAAAGAGCGAGTTATTGACGAAGGGGTAAACCCCCTCATACACGTAATAAAAACATACGAAAATAGAAGTTCGCTACGTAAATCAATTCGTAAGTTACGTATATTTTTTACTAATAAAAACATTCGTAAAAAATTAAAAGTTTTAGTTGCCTTTTTAAGTAATCAAAAAATTGTGGGCAATTCCCCGCTACTTTTTTTCTCATTCGTAAGAGATTAAAAGTTCTAGTTGCCTTTTTAACTAATCAGAAACTAGATGGCAACTAACACTCCTCCCCCGCTCCTTTTTTCTCAAAGTCTTCCGATTTACTATTTTAAAAAGTAGAGTTCAGAGAAAGAGTGTAAAGAGCGGGGTGTTTAGGAGGAAAAGCCCCATTCATGTACGGAGTAATTTCTGTTCGTTTTAAGTTTTAATGTCACTCCTTACTTTCAATTAGAAAAACATGTTTTTTATGTAATTAAACAGTTCATGGTAACGAACTGTAGTAAGGAGCGACCCGGCTCTAACCAAAACTCTAAAAATTGGAATTTTGATACCAATAGTTACATAAAAAAATTGCATTTTAATACTGATTGTAAATATATAAGTTTCATCAAGTTTAGTCTTATCCATCAAAAGTTACCAGCCTGAGAAAATTTGCCTTATTTTAGAAAATAGGGGGGAAAACCCCCTGAAAGTCATACAATCTTAGCGAAAACCACACGATCAGATTCAGCGTATTAGAAAGCTGTACTATAGAAGTTTCAAACTCCTATCTACAAAAATGTGGAATTTTGCATTTTTTGTCAGAAGACAGATCACGGATGCGTTGTACAGACGTTTCCACAAGGATTTTTTTGGTTTGGGGGGGGGGGCAGGAGTTGAAGGGGTTATGTGACTTCCAATGGAGGAATTTGTCATGGGGGAAGAGAATTTCAATGAAAGGGGTGCAGGATTTTCTAGCATTATTAAAAAAAAAATACGAAAAATAATTATGAAAAGTTTTTTCAACTGAAAGTAAGAAGCAACATTAAAACTTAAAACGAACAGAAATTGTTACGCATATGAAGGGTTCACCTCCTCGTAAAATCTCGCTCTTTACGCTAAAGTATTTTTAGTAATTTCAACTATTTATTTTACGGCCTTTGTGGTTGAGGGGTCATCCTTAAGGAATCAGGACAAAATCAAAGCTTTAGTGTAAAGAGCGAGGTATTGACGAAGGGGTGAAACCCCTCATATACGTAATAAAAACATACGAATATAGAAGTTCGCTACGTAAGTCAATTCGTAAGTTACGTATATTTCTTACTAATGAAAATGTTCGTAAAAAATTAAAAGTTCTAGTTGCCTTTTTAAGTAATCAAAAAATTGGAGGGCAATTCCCCGGTACTTTTTTTCTCAGAATCTTCCGATTAAAACTATGAGAAAGCCATTTTGCCAAAAAAAATTAATATGCAAATTTAGTTTTAATTATTTATGTGCGGAGAGTCAAAATCAAAACATGCATTATTTCAAAAACGTTCAGAAATCAAGTAAAAAAAACAAACAAGTTTTTTTTAACTGAAAGTAAGAAGTGATATTTCGCTGTAATTCTTGGCACGGCTTTCAGGATAAAAATTTTTGAAAAATGGTCAACCCCAGCTAAAATATGAAAGTTCCGTTTTCAGTAGGTTCACCTAATGCAGCCCCCATGGGGCCTGCAGAGGCTACCGTAAAGACACAGAATGGGTATTTTGGCTCTTCATTATTTTTTGACATAGGTTTGATGTTCTGATGCATTTTATTTCTTCGTAAGGACAAATTACAGTTTTTTCAATACTATCGAAGTTTTGTGCTCATTCTCTCAAATATAAAGATACAGCTCACTTGGTCTTATGTCTTCTCCATAGACATGTGACCAACAATGAGTAAGTCATCATAAGCCAGTTTTATTGCCAAGTCTACTAGGATACTTGGCAAGACTAATTTAGCAGTTCTAGAGATCCCTTTGTCCTTGCCAACGCCTCCTAGCGGATAACAATAAAGAACACCATCATTTAGAAACAGGCAGTCAAAAACATTTAACGGCCAAGAAGCAAATTATTATCTACTATTTTCCCAGGTACACAACTCTTTTCCACCCTGTCGGTTGTCAATTTCTCATGTACGGAACTCTTTCCCGCCATGTCAGCCGCGAATTCCCCAGGTTCTGAATTCATTTCCGCCCTGTCGGCTGTTAATATCCCATGTACGGAACTCTTTTCTGCCATGTCAGCCGTTAATTCCCCAGGTACAGATATATTTTCTGCCCTGTCGGCTGTTCATATCCCACGTACTGAACTCTTTTCTGCCACATCAGCCGTCTTCCAGATATTTCTGGAATTATCTGGAAGATATACCTGCTCCCTTGGTCGTCCGCAGTCCACCCCTTCGCCAGCCTTATCTCTTTCGACACAACGCCTCACTACGTCAGTGCCTAATAAATCAACAGTCATCTGTTCCTTCAGTCGACCGTAGTCCCCTTCACCAGCCTCATTGCTCTCCATACTCTGCCTCTCAGCGTCAGTGCTTGGTGAATTATCAGTTATTGACTAAGGGTGGTTGATGACCTTTTGTAATTCGGGATCTTTTCTTTGAAGTTTGCTACCTCTGACAGTTCCAACCCTAGATAGTCTATTTCAACGCCAGCACCAGCTATTAAGAATTCTGATTCTTCTTCTGTGAAATTTGGGCAACATTTTTCAATTATCTCCGGACGCGACAGTAAATCTACAGGGTGACACTTTCCAGGCAAATGTGACCAATGGAATAACTCGTTGTCCAAGATTAAAGCTATTCTATATATCTTAGAGGAATGATCTTTACACTTTCTTAAGTAAGTTAAAGCTTTACAATTGACTAACAAATGTGTCTCTCTACCCCAAATATAATACTCAAAGCACTTAACTGCTTGGACAACACCATATAGTTCTCTTGACATGTTATCCATTTTCCCAAAATTTAAAGAAAGAACTTTAAAGACTTTTGAGAAGTCTTGGAATGACAAAAATATTGTTTCTGGACTGCTCAATTCTTGTTTTAACTTAAAAAAAAACTTTTTTCCTGCTCAGGGCCCATTCAAATAGAATTCTTTTCCTCAAAAGCTTATTTAAAGGGTAAATTAACTCCCCGAAAAACAAGTAAAATATTCTATAACAGTTGACCAAGCCAATGAAGCTACGTCACTAACTGACATTACGAAGTCTGCTTGTCTTTTAAATACTGTCAAGCTTATTAGCCAAAGGTGAAATACCTTGAGAAGAAACAGAGAAACCAAGCAGTTCAAAATTCTCTACAAAGAAATTGCATTTCTTTAAACCTATCTTCACATCACATTCCAACAATCTGGAAAAGACTTTTTCTTAATCCCGAAGATGCTCACTTTCATCTGCCTTGGATGCCACGACCAAATTATCAATGTACATTGACAAAACGCTTTAGGGCTCTCATTACTTCCTTGGGGAAGTTTACGATACACATATTGCACACCATCCGGTCCGCTAAAAGAGGAATACTGTTGGCTTTCCTCTGCAAATGATACATTGAAAAAGGCATGTTTTAAATCAAGAATGCTAAAATTTCTCTTTGAGCTAAGTTGGTTCAGCATATCCTGGATCCTCCTAATAGACCAAGCACTGTCTTTGAGTAGTTTATTAATCTCTCGGCAATCATAGATAAGTCTCGTATTTTCCATAGTCTACTCATGCTTAGTGGGTATTTTTCCCTCTGAGCTTTTCGCAATAACAAATATAGGGCAACAATATTCACTTCTACCGGGTTATATAATACCTGATTTTGTCATAGCATAAATATGTTGTTGCAGATCTCCTGCATTTTCAGTGGTAAATTAAAGGATTTGGATTTAGGTGGTGGTGGACTTTTGTCAATATCTACTTTAACCTCCATCAGACTATTTTGACCTATATCATATGCATCGACCAAAAATATGGTTTTATACTTTATAATTCTACCTTTCGATTTTTCACACAACTCAGGTTTTCGGTTTAGATGCCCTAGGTCAAATTTATCTATGAAGTTCGCGTCCGTCCAAGGGTGACTTTCCATATTTTTCCTATCTTTCAATTCGTCAACCCTACCCTCACTATTTACAATTTTAGCTTTTTAGGCTAAAATTTCATCGGACACTTCAATAAAACTACCAATTACCTCTCGTCGGTCTAACTTTAAAGGTCTTTCACTATTATTAAAAATAAAAATTATGCTCTTATCCTCTCCAACTTTCACAGATTCAGCATAAAAAAAAAAATTCAAAACACTTATTCTCAGGTCCTGTAACGACCTGTGAATCAGGTCGTTACAGGTAAAGGCAACCTTTCTTTCGACCTAAAAAGAACTTCTACTGCTTTTATTGAAAATGGTTCTACAACTGTTTTTTTAGGCATTACTATGCTTCCAGAAAAAGACAGACTAATTGACTTATCATCCTCACCACTCAAGAAAGTCAATGTATTGGTGTGGAAATCAAGATTTGAGCCTGTTTCTCGGAGTATCTCCCAGCCAAGAATAATATCAAAGCCTAAGCCAGGAACCGCCAAGAATTCCCAAGAAACTTTTCGAGGATTATTTCCTTCAAAAATTGAAACATCTTAAACTACTTTTAATGAAGTGGGAATTACCTTTGAATCTCCACCAACAGGTTTTATTTTAGCTAAAGATGGCTCAATTTTCACTTTTCGTTTGTCAAGCACTTCAAAAATTCGTTCATTTAACACAAATTTATGATAACCAGGGTCTAAAAAGGCTTGACACTCAGATGCCATTCAAAGTAACTTTTTTTCATAATAGGGTACTCCGTTCCCCCTAATCCCGTTCTCCGTTAATCCCATATGAAAAAATATTCACAATGAGGGAATTTTCAACTTTGCTAGATATTACCCGCTTCTGTTCAATCTGCCCCTCTCTTTTTCCTGTAACGTACCCAGCTTCACAGATGAGTCTCCAGACGATTACGCTTAAAAACGATTCGCACATACATTGGCTTTATGATCCAAACTCTCACACTCAAAAGAGGCACCCTTTTGATACTTATAGTTCCGCTTAGAACATAAATTGGCAGAATGGCCCTTTTTCCGCAACTGTAACATATTCTACTCGGGCATTCAGCCATTAAATGATTAAAGCTCTGACACTTGTAACATTTCCTATTGGAAGTATCAACACCAACTTTGGAGGATTTAGTATTTGCTCCCAAACGAAAATTCTTTTCACATTCTTCGGAACCTTCCACATTCCAACTGGACCTCATACCACCAAAAGGATTTTCACAATCACAATCTTGCAAGTGATTTTGACTTGAGAATGTTTCTTTTTCTTGAAGTTTAACCTGCTTTCCTGGAATTTCAAAGATGACAGATGGCTTAAAACGTTTTAAGCTTTTCTTATTGATATTTGCGTTCTTACCTGCTTCAGATACTTTTATCTCTTGAGTGTTTCCGACTTCCGTTTTAAGAAAGGTGCTAAGGAACAGGACTTTGGTTGGTTTAGCATTTGCTCCAGAAAGAGGATTAACAAAGATATTTTTAGTTGGAGTAGCTGGCACACGACGTTTAAAATTATGAATTTCATTTTCTTGCAAAAAATTATCTGAATCCTGACTTTCAGTAGAGACTCTAAATTGAAGTGGAGCTGTCACATTTGCAGATGCTGAAGCAGCCTTTGCTCTTATATCTTCTGAACAGGATATTGTTTTTGAGATGGTTTCGTAGCTTCAAGAATTGATACACTGCAAGAGACACAGTTGGAAGCATATTCTTCATTAGAAACTCGACATCCAGGGCACATCCAACTCCCTGGTTTTGGGTTTAATGCAGCAGATGACACTAGGAGAGTGTGTTGTTTCGGTACTAGTGGTAAAGAGCCAGGCTTTGAAGATGTAGATGCAACACACTTGCCATTTTCTTGCAAAACTTTATCTGAATCCTGACTTTCAGTAGGGACTCCAAATTGAAATGGAGCTGCCTCATTTTCAGATGCTGAAGCAGCCTTTGCTCTTACATCTTCTGAAGAGGATATTGTTCCTTGAGATGGTTTCACAGCTTCAAGTTTTGATACACTGCAAGAGACACAGTTGGAAGCATATTCTTCATTAGAAACTCGACATCCAGGGCATATCCAACTCCCTGGTTTTGGGTTTAATGCAACAGATGACACTAGGATAGTGTGTTGTTTCAGTACTAGTGGCATAGAGCCATGCTTTGAAGATGTAGATGCAACACACTTGCCAATATCCGCCATATTCGGTAGAAAACATTCTTTGAAGGTTTAAATCAAAGAGGGAGATTGAGGTATTGGCTCCTTAATCTTATCTTTTTCTTCTTCACATGCTGGGCAAAACTTCATATCTGTACCATGAGAGACTAAACAGCTTTTACTCACGTCCACTCTGCAGAAATTCCCTTATTATTTTCAATAATAATTATAATAATATTTATTATTATTTTCATCGGATACCAGCGTAGGGTTTTCAAGGCTAGGACATTCATCAAACTTGAATTTGGTAGAGACTAAAGTTTCAAATTGATCATCATTCATCCTTACAGTCTCGATATGTTTGAAATCAGTACAATCCTCATTTCTTTCCTGGACTGTAGCTGCTTTATGTTCAAAGCCAAGAATGAACGGCTTTAATGGAGCGGAAGATATAATCTTTGGCAGTGCTGATACTTCCAATAACGGCATTTCTTCAGTTTCAATCTGAAACTCGTTAACTCTTTTCTCGACTTTGGTGTGTTTTATTGCATCAGACACATTTGTCACAATTTTTCAACCAGTTTTTGTCTTCTGTACTCCCATTTGCTGCAAATCAGAAACTGGAATCTCCGAAGGTTCTCGTAATTTTTTAGTTTTCTTAAGAGGTGGAAAAACAACTCTTGCTTGGGAGGGTGGTAGAGGCAAGGCCTTCAGTGGAGGTCCAAGACTTTTGGCTGGTCTTGAAAATCCTGTAAAATTTCCTATGGAACTTGAAGATAGATCCAAAATTGACATTTGTTTTCTGGGAGTTTCCAAATGAGTAGGAGGGGAATAGGATTTAAGGGCTTCATATATAAGTCTCGCGTTTGTAGACATGGGTCTGGGCTTATCAGCCGGTTGCACCCTATTCTTCACAGATATGACTTGACGCCTAAAGGACCGAGTCGCTTCGAAGCGGTAGGCTGAAGCTCCACCGTATGTAGTGTTGCCAGGATAAAATGGGGACCGAAACATTTCACTTCTTGGTATTGGCACATATGTAAAAGGCTTCTCATTAAAGTTTCTGTGCGATGTAGATGACCATAAGCTTAGGCGAGCCCTTTTGACACCGTTATTACCAAGATTTGAATCCTCAGTGAAAACATTGGGGCTTCTGCTCACGTTTGTACTGCTTTCAGCAGATTCGTTCTGATCTAATCTTCTTTTTGATTTAATTGTGAAGTTTTGAAAGAAGACTTGTACTTGGATTGGTCTGTAGACTGAAGTGATGCGTTCAAAGGCACTGCCAAAATAGATAGTTGAGAGTCGTGCAGATGATTTTCCACAAATGCTGAGGATGAAATACTTGTCGATATAATCATATTGTCCCCTTCAGTATCGATTTCTTTTCCCTGGTCATCAGGGATCATTGTAGTTGATGCTGGTGAATGAAAAGCATCCTGGTCTTTTGTTTTTTGTTTGAGAGCTGTGTCTTCACCTTCTCCATCTGACAGTTTGCCTGGTAATAATTTGTCTTTTAGCCAAGATGGAACAGCATTGAAAACATTAGATAATTTATTGAAAATTTCACTCATTTTTTCTGACATATTCACTTTAACAATATGGATAATCAACTGATTAGCAGTTCTTGTTTCTATTGACGGGATGACGTCATTAAATACTGATGTTATTATCATAGTTTTTACTTTTTTGTCGTCATATCTAGTTGTAAGCTCCCATTATGACGTGATTCTTCATCTTGTATATGAAGATGGATTCTTTTTTGTCAAGAAACAGATTTGATTTTAAACATGGTGTAGAGGTTACTACAGAAACGCGTGGATACAGCAATTTATTTCAAAATGAGCCCTTAGAAACTGTATGATAATTCAGCGCCCAACTAGCAGTCAAGAAGAAAGGAACGAATTAGAGTTCGCTCTTTACTATGTTTAAAATAAGCTATTGTAAAAAATTTAGAATTGTTAAGAAAGTAGAACTTTTTAAAACTCTTTGAACATTTTGCACTGTATAAAAATAAAAATGTTGATTCGAGTAATGTAAAATAAATTCAGAAAAAAATGGTGCACTGAAACATTTGCTTTGTAAAACTGTAATGCATGTACTCCTGGTTTAAGTCATTTAATCTAAATAAAGTTTTAAATGACTGTTGGGGTAAATATATACTCAGCCGATTGACAACACCCATTTTACTACAAACAATCTTTGTATCTGTAGTATGCAACAATCATTTCTTGGCATGTACTTTTTTTTTAATATTGCATTCTATTTAATTATTTCGCTTACAAAGGACTAGACTGTTGTTTACTGTATATACTATAAATCCCCCATTGAAAATTCCCCTGGAAAGTTCATCCCCAAAAATTTTCCTCCTCGTTTCAAATTTTCTCCGTATAAATTTATCACAGTGATAAATTCCCCCCCCCCCCTCTTCCACGAAGAACACTCCCTCTTGAATAAAAAATGTATGCTTCCAAATAAAAAAAAAAAATACTATGTGTATAAAATGGACAAATATCATAGCTTATGGTCTTTTTCTCAAGAGATGGAGGGGGTCATATCATCCCCAGAGGAGCAGTTTTAAATGGTTTGCCACAAATCCCCATAAGTAAACAAATAAAACCCCAAACGAACGGAAAATACAAAAATAACCGATTCAAACCAAAAACAACCAAAAATTAAATTGATTAGGGCTGACAACCACCCAGCCTTCTCACAAACAAAACATAATTTGCACTTTAATAGAAAAAAATTATTTTAAATATTTTCAGTTTTATTCTCTAGTAAATCTAACATTATTAATACATAAAGGAATAAATATCAGCATATGTATATACTAAACTGACAATTCAGATTCGTGTGTTTTTTTTGCTGTAAAGTGCAAATTATGTTCTGGTTCTGATAGTTTCTGCTTGTTTTGAGTTTCACCCAGTTACTTTTTGTAATTTCTGTACGTTTTGGGTCTTATTGATTTGTTAATTGAGTTTCATAATAATACAATTAGAGCAGCCGAATAATACACACCAGCATATGTGATAGACTGTATTGACATTAGCCACTAGTCTTATGCTGATGAGAGTTTGTTGTTTTCGGAACGACCGGGGGTATTAAGTTGAAAATTTTGGGGCTACTGCTATTACCTTCCTGCTTTTACAAGATATATCAATCAAACTAATGTAAACTTATCAGGGTTGTCAAACAGCAAAGATAGATTGTTTTAGTAATAATATTAAGTTTTATTTTTCAGTTCGAGTTGAGGAGATACAAAATTAAATTAAACACTACTATTTGTGTCAGGATTTTATAATTGTTTTAAAAAAGTTTCTGCTGCATACCAATAGCAAACTATTGATTCTTATAGAAAAATACGAAAAGAAATAAAAAAAAGAGTAGTATCCCTTCTTTGGATCAGGTCACAGCCCTACCCCGATGTACCATTGGAGTTGCTAACACCTTTTTTGGCGTCAGTCCAAGAGCCTGCAAACCGGTATCCGAGAATTTCGCAAATTTCAAGAATGATGCCTTATCTAGAATTGTGCAATCATTCATGTTCTAGGTAAAACAATACAATGAATACAAGCCTGGCCATATTCTAATTTTCTAAAGTTCCTTGGCATTCTTCCAAGAATAACAATCATTATACATTATCTGGTATTACATAATCACCCATGTTGTCTGTAAAACAATAGAATACCCTCTCTGACAGCCCTTCCGCCTGGTCCTTCGAGATAACAACTTAGCCAACAACATTGTTAGCTTCTAAGCAGTTTTACCTTGATTTTATTACATTTATGTCTGATACGTAAATCGAACGTGAGACCCATAATTTCTTATCGCCAAAGAACGACACTTCACCCGACTGAGCTAACTAGTCATTTGTTATATTGTAGTCTTAGAGATACATTCTAGACAATCAATGTATTGTCTCTGAAAAGCTGGCAAACTGATGTTAAGCGTCACGATATCGTATCAAGCTATCTTCAGAGTCGATTTCTCAAATGAATTTTCGGCTAGTGCTATCAGTAAGCTGTTTCCAGGTGCCTTTATTGGCATCATCCCGAGAGTAGGCACACCAAGGCGATCTGAGATACTTGCTGGACTGACATACTATTTTGATGGTTAAAGAAACTAGTTTCGATCTCTGAAAACTATAACGATTACAACCGGCCAGTTATCATTTTTGTAATGTAATGGTCCTGAGAAGAGTGGTTTACCATTACCAGGGCTTGCGCATGAATTTTGATCCCCATTTTCCCATCCAGGGCTTAGTATTCCCCCTAATGCCTCGAATCCCCTTCCAGGGCCCCGTTTTGTACTTCAAGTAAGTTTTTTACTCTTTTTCAATATCTTAATAAAATCTGTCTTAATGACATGTCCTAATGTCTTAATAACATACAATCTTTGGTGAATATAGCTTTTGAATTTTTTCTTATGTGGCTGCCCCAGTGATGTTCTATGGCTGGTCATCGACAATACTTGTTTTATTTTTTGTTTTCGATCAATATTAACTGTGGACTAGAAGGATAAACACATATGTTTTATTTTAAAAAGTAAAGATGAAATATCTCGAGAAAGTAGGTCTATATGATAGAGTTATCGTAGTATTGAATGCTGACAAGGACAGACATTGAATTGTGAAACAAGCACAAAATATTACATCATTGGAGATGTATGTGAGTATTGTTGTGGCAGAGAGAGATTAAATGTTTTCGGAGTACCAACAAATTTAATGGTTATAGCAGTGGATGTGCCAGAGTCAAATCTCCAGAGATAATAGTGCCTAGAAATAAAACAAGCTTAAAACTAACAACTGATGATGAAAGCCAACTTCTTGCTCATGTCACAGGTAATGAAGTACCTGTTGATCATCACATCATCATCTTTCTGGTATTACCATTCAACGGGACGCAAAAGCAAGACAGGCATACTCCAGTATCAATGTCATAAACAGTATCTTATCTATGATGGATTTGTAACCTATGTAAAAATAATCTAGTACTAGACAGTGAAACTGAGGACAAAATTAAAATGGCATGGGCAGGTAAATTCACCAAGAAAATTAAAGACAATTCAGTAAAAACAAAGCATCACTGAACGTTCAAAGTGTCATTGGTAGTTTACCATTACATACCATCATTGAATAAAATAATAGCAATGATGAAAAAGAGAAGATGAAATATTTCAAGAAAGTATGTTCACATAATAGAGTTCACATTGAATGCTACAAAACAATCACTAACGGTACCATTGGAAATGTATAAGAGCATTGTCATGACACTGAGAGCTTAAATTTCTTTAAACTAACAAAAAAATTCATCATTAGTAATGGCGGATATACTAGAATAACATTTCCAGAGATGATAGTGTTCAAACATATTGGACACCTAAAAGTAATAGCTGACAATGAGGGTGAGGTTCTTGCGTGTAGTTTGGGACATGTTACGTCTTGATGAATCATATTGACATCTTTCTGGTATTAGCATTCAACGCAAGGTAACTGCTGCTGCATCGACGTCATAAAACACATCATATATCAGTGATATGATTGTTGGCAATTAAAAAATAAATTAGTGATAAATAGTTAAATTGAAGGAAAAATAAAAAGGACATTGGTAGATAATGTCATCAAGGAAATTAATGAAAATTCAACAAAAAGTAAAGCATTGGTGAATGTCACTAGTATCATCGACAGTTTACCAACAGATAGAGTCAATGAATACAATAATAACAATGATGAAAAATTTAATGCCATTGTACCTGAATCATACTGAAACTCGTGTATGATACGAAAATGGAATAGGTGCCATGTCAAGAGAAAACATAATGAAGTATTTTGTGCAATGGACTCAAACCGTTCATTTTTCTATGATGATATTTTACATGCCAATTTTTTCAATAAAAATTATTTTATGCATTAATTTGTTATTTTTCCATTATTTTTAGGCATAGGCAATTGAAACAATTTATTAAAACATGGCATTCTCAGTAGTATATCATATGAAGGGTGCCATTATTTTTAACTACAACAAACTATACTAGTTGGTAAATTGAGAATATTTTAGGTGCCAAGTAAATATCAATAATTTAGAATAATTCCAGGAAACGCTGACCAGCTGTAATTTCTTGGTAAAAAGGGCCTTTGGAAAGATGCAGCCAGAAGCCCAGTACCCATCTGGCAAGCATCGCGTGAAAATGACATGTCATCTGGTATTGTGTAATCATTCATGTTCTCGGCGAAACAATTCAACGAATTCAAGCGGGCCAAGCAGAATACAACGATGATGCTTTGTCTGATATTGCTTAATCATTCATGTTGTCGATGAAACAATTCAATACATCCTGTGACAACCCTCACATCTGATATCTTGAGCCATAGATACTGTGGCAGTCCATACTTCAATGCACTATTTAAGTTACCAAAACCCTTTTTTGGCATCATTCCAAGAATATACGTTCTGACTTCCATCGAATTTCTTGGTATGTTTCTGAAAATTTTAAGAAAGATACATTATCTAATATTAAGTAATTATTCATATAGTCAGTGAAACAATACAATAGATCCTGTAGCACACCTCACATCTGGTATTATGAGATAATTGCTGAGTCAACAACATTTTTAGCTTAAAAGCAGTTTCCAATTGATTTTATGAAATTTATGTTTTTCAGAAGGGGCACGTAATTATCTTTACTTTTTTTTTGGGGGGGGGGGGTTAAAACAGAATTTTTTGGGAACCTTGTGACGCCAAAAATAATTTGATGTGTGTTCGAAAACTTCAAGAATGATGCGCTATCTGGTAGGCCTACTGTGTAATCAGTCATGTTGTCAATAAAACAATTCTATACATTCTTTGACATCCCTCTGACAATCTGGTCTTTTGAGACACGAATACTGTGGCAGCCCAGACCCCGATTTACTATTGGAGTTGTTAAAACCTTTTTTTATCATTCCAAGAATATGTATCCTGATTTCTGAGACTTTATTGGCAAGATTCTGAGAATGTAAAGGAATATACGTTGTCTGGTATTGCATAATTATTCATTTTGTCAGTGAAGCTATACAATACATCCTTTGTGAGCCCCCACATCTGGTCTATTGAGACACAGATACTGGGGCAGGCCATACCCCCATGTGCTATTGGGGTTGACAGAACCTTTTTTGCCATCGTTCTTTAAATATGCATCCTGGTTTCTGAGAAATTCTTGGCTTGTTTCTTAAAATTTCAAGAATAAAGCTTAGTATGGTATTGCGCAATCATTCATATTCCAGTGAAACAATACAATACATCCGATGACACCCCTCATATCCGAACTTTTGAGATAATAAGTGAGTCAACAACATTTTTAACTTATAAGTAGTTTTCCAATGAATTTATGAGATTTTTGTTGCTTTTTGGCCTTATTTTTTTTTTTTTTTTTTTTTACGGACTTGTCAGAATTATTTTTATTTTGCACTTAGATTTTCGGGGGGACTTAAAATTATTTTTGGACGGCAAAAAAGTCTTGATGTGTTTCTGAGAACTTTAAGAGTGATGTGTTATCTGGTACTAGGTAATTATCCATGTTGTCTGCTATCATCATTTTTGTTTTCTTTCCTAAGCACTACCACCCTTTTTCGCTAAAGTTGTATATGACGGCACAACCGATTTTTTGCTTAGGTTACATTACGTTAACTAATTTTCAGTTAGGTTCGTTTGGGTACAGTAAGTGTGAACGCACACTTACTGAGTCAAAACGAACCAAACTCAAAATCAGTTAACATAATGTAACCTTAGCAAAAATTAAGGCTGTCTTAGGATGTATTGTTTCACTGACAATATGAATAATTATGCAATACCAGATAAAGAAACATTCTTGAAATTCTCTGATACATATCAAGAAATTCTTGGGGTCCCGAAATAATTCAAGAAAAAATAATAATTCAAAGTCCCAAAAAACCATAAATGTCATAAAATCAACGGAAATACTTAGAAACTAAAAATGTTAATGACTCAATTTTAACTCAAAATAACAGATGTGATAGGTGTCACAGGATGTATTGTATTTTTTCACTGACAGAATAAGTTATTACACAACACCAGATAACATATCATTCTTGAGATTCTTGGGAACATATCGAAAAACTCTCGGCCTCTCCAAAATATTTCTTTTTATTTCCAAAATAAATCCCAACAGTCATTATTCCCAAAAAATTTCAAAAATTCTAAGCCTCCTCCCCTCCCCCCCAAAAAAATTATAATATTTCGTAAAATCATTGAAAGCCTGCATTGAAGCTAAAAATATTGTTTACTCACTTGTTATCTGAAAGACTGGGATTGTCATCATAGAATGTATTGTATTATCTCAATGACTTTAATAGTGCATCGGGGTATGGGCTTCTACAGTATGTATTTCTCAAAAGACCAGATTTGAGGGATTTGACCCGAAATATTTTATTATTTCATCGACAACATGAATGATTATGCAGTACCAGATAACGTATCATTGTTGAAATTCTCGGAAACATGCAAAGAAATTTTCAGAAATCAGGATATGGGCCCGCTTGTAATCGTTGTATTGTAATGCTTCACTAACAACATGGATGATTACGCAATACCAGATAATGTATCATTCTAGAAATTCTAGGAAACATATAAATAAATTCTCGTCTTCAGAAAATAATTCTAAGGCCTCAAAAAATTATAAGTCCAAAAAATTAAAATACTTCTAAGCCAAAAAAAAACAACAACATAAAGATCATAAAATCAATGAAAAACTGGTTACAAGCTGAAAGTGTCACTGACTCAGTTGTTATCACAAAAGACCAGATGTGAAGGGTGTCAGATGATATATTTCATTGGTTCACTGGCAACAAGAAAGATTACGCAAGACCAAATAACACAAAGTTCGTTAAATTCTCGGAAACACGCAAAAAAATTCTCGGAGACCAGGTTTTATATTCTTGAATGATGCCAAAAAAGGTGTTAACATCTCCAGTTGTACATCAGGGTTTTCACAGTATCTGTGTCTCAAAAGACCATATGTGAAGGCTGTCAGGGGATGTATTGTATTGTTTAATCGACAACATAAATGATTAGCCAATACTAGATAACACATCATTTTGAAATTCTCTGAAACCTATCAAAATTATTTTGGTGTCCCAAAATAGCTCCCCAAAAATGTCTATGTCCAAAAAAATAAAAACAATTTTAAATCCCCCCCAAAAAAACATAACTTTTATAAAATCAATGGGAAACTGCTTAGAATCTAAAAGTTTTGATGACTCATTTGCTATCTCAAAAGACCATATTTGAGAGGTGTCACAGGATGTGTCGTATGGTTTCACAAACAACATGAATAATTGACCAATACCCGATAACGCATATTTCCTAAAATTTTTGGAATCCAGGATGCATGTTCTTGGAATGATGCCAAAAAAGTTTTTAGCAATTCCAATATTACACAGGGGTATGACCTAGCACAATATCTACGTCTCCAAAGACCGGATGTGAGGGCTGTGCCAGGATATTTTGTATTGTTTCATCGACAACATGAATGATTACGTTATACCAGATAACGTATGATTCTTGAAATTATCAGAAACTTGTTAAGAAATTATCTTAAAGCAGGATATGGGCCCACTTTTGCTCGTTCTATTATTTAACTGATAGCATTAATGATTTTGCAATACCAGATAACCTATCATTCTCACGTGAGGCTGACCAAATTGTTACAGTGCGCCTAGCTGCTTGTATCCAAAGGCTCTTTTCACCGAGAAATAGCAGCTGGCAAGCGTTACCTAGAGTTATTGTAAATTACTGAAATTTAGTCGGCAACTAAAAGATTCTGAATTTATCCACCCTTTTAATGGCACCCTTCAAATGTTATACGACTGACAAAACAATTTGTTAATAAATCGTTTCAATTGCCTATGCTTGAAAATAATGGAAACAAAACAAAGTAATGCATAAAATATTTTTTATTGGAATATTTGGCATATAGAATATTATCATAACAGAATTGACGGTTTGAGTCCATTCCATAAAATACCTCATTGTGTTTTCTCTTGACATGACCCTTTTTCTATTTTGAGGTCATACACGAATCTTAGCATGGTTTCATGTACAATCACATCAAACATTTCATTATGGCCATTACTGGGTTCAATCACTGTATATGTTGCTAAACTCTCGATGATGCTAGTGACATTCACCGACGCTTTGCTTTTCGTTTAATTGTCATTAATTTCCTTAGTGATATTATCTGCTAATCCTTTTTTATTTTGTCAGCGATTTCACTGTCTATTGCAAAATTATTTTTACACAGGTAGCAAATTCTGACGAAGATACATGATATTTTTTAATGAAATTGGTGCAGCAGTTCAACTCTCTTTTTTTACCTTCTGTTATAAGCTAATACCCGAAAGATGTCAATATGATTTATTAAGAGGTAACTTGTTACCCGAAATAAGAGCAAGAAGTTGACCCTTGTTGTCAACTATTGATTTTAGGTATGTTATATGTTTAATTACTATATCCTCTTGAAATTTTATTCTAGTATATCCACCATCAGTAATGATGCATTTTTTCGATGTTCCAAAAAAATTTGATCTCTTACACTCATGACTATGCTCACAAACTTTTCCAAAGGTGTCATCATTAGTGCTTAATTTCGTATTTTAAATTCTTGTCTATGTCAGCCTTCAATGCTACGATAACTCAATTATGGGTTCATACTTTCCTTAAGTATTTAACCTTTAATTTTTCTTCATTGTTATTATTTTATTCAGTGATGGTATCTGATGGCAAGTTACAAATGGTACTATTAACATTCAGTGATCCTCTGCTTTAACAGAATTGTCTTTAATTTCCTTGGGTATGTTATCTGCCCAAGCCCTTTTAACTTTGCCCTCGAATTCGCTGTCTATTACTACGTAATTTTCACTTAGGTTACAGTTCCGACACATAAATTAGATATGATTTATGAAATTTATGCCGGAGTATTCCCGTCTTGCTTTTACGTTTTGCTAAACGGTACCAGAAAGATGATGATATGATGTATTAACAAGTAACGTATTATCCACATCATGAGCAAGAAGTAGGCCCTCAATATCAATTATCTGTTTTAGGCTTGCATTACTTTTACGCACTATCATCTCTGAATATTTTACTCCGGCATATCCACCACTATGACCATTCAATTTTCTTAGGTACTCAAAAGAAATTTAATATCTCACTGCCACAACAACACTCGCATACATTTCCAATGATATCATTATTAGTGCTTGTTTTGCAATTCGTTTTTTTCCTTGTCATCATTCAATACTACTACAGGTCTATAATTTAGACATACTTCCTCGAGATATTTCGTCATTACTTGTTAAAATGAAACACCTGTGTTTTTCCTTTCGTTAAACAAGCAATATTGATCGAAAACATACAGTAAACCCAGTATTGTCGATGACCAGTCATAGAATACTGCTGAGGCGGCCATATAAGAAAAAATCCAAAAAATAGGTTCACCAAAGATTGAATTTTATTTTAAGACATGTAAAAAAGTTCAAAAACATAAGTCTTATAAAAATCAAAGTTAAAAAGAATGGGGATGGGCACATTTTGGCCTTGGAGGGGGACTCGGGGTCCTGCAGGGAGACTTTAGACCCTGGACGGGCATTTGGAACCCTGGACAGGAACATGGCACCCTGGATGGAAATATTGGGACCCAAAATCATGTGCAAGCCCCTGTAATAGAAAATCATTGTGCCCAGGACCTTTACATTACAAAATTGATACCTGGCTAGATGTAGTCATTAAATTTTTTTGGAGATCGAAACAAGTTTCAATAACCTTCAAAAGAATATGTCTGTCCAGTAAGCATCTCAAATCACCGTGTTACGCATAATCTCGAAATGATGCGGAAAAAGGTGCTTGGAAACGGATCACTGATAACACTCACCAAAAATTCAAATGAGAAATTGATTGCACAAATAACTGGTTTCGATATTGTGACGCTTAACGTCAATTGGCCTGTGTCCCAGAAACAATACATTGATTGTCCTGAATTTCTAAGAACATAATATCATCAATGACTTTTTAGCTCAGTTGAGTAACGTTTTGTTCTTTTACCATAGGAAATAAGGGGTCTCATGTTTGATTCATGCATTAGACATATATTTCATAAAATTAATGGCAAGTTGCTTAGAACAATAAGTTGTTATTTCAAAGGACCAGACGTGAGGGCTGTCAGAGAGAGTATTTTATTGTTTCACTGTCAATATGAATGATTAAGATATACCAGATAATGTATCATTCATGGAATTTTGGAAGCTTGCTAAGAAATTCTCGAAAATTAGGATATAAACCCGCTTGTGCTCAGTGAATTGTATTACCGAAAAGGTGAATGATCGCGCAATACCGAATAAGGTATCATTCTTGAAATTCGCAAAATTTTCGGTAACCAGTTTATATATTCTTGGAATGACGTCAAAGAAAGGTGTTAGCAGCTCCAATAGTACATCAGGGTAGGGCAGTGGCCGGATCCAAAGGGAGGATTTTACTCTTGGTTTTATATCTTTTCGTCTCTCTATAAGAATCAATAGTTTTCTATTTTTATGTCGGAGAAACTTTTCTAAAAGAATTATTAAATCCTAATACAAATAGTATTAACTGATTTAATTGTATATCACCTCAAGTCGAACAGAAAAAAAAAACTTAATACTAATCTCAAAACAATATTTCTTTGCTCTTCGACAACCCAGATACACTTATATTCTTTTGATCTGTATAATTTGAAAGGGCAGGAGTAGAAATAATAGTAGCCCTGAAACTTTTTAACTTAATACCCCCAGTCGTTCCGGAAACAACAAGATCTCATAAGCGTAAGACTAGTGGCTAATGTCAATACAGCCTATCACATATGTGGATGTATATCATAGGGGCGGTTCTAATTGAATTATTATGAAACCCAAATAAACAAGAGCTAAGAGCTCATATGGCACTTTTGACGAGGCGAGAAGAGCTAAGAGCCAAGAGATCATATGGTATGAGCTCTAGCAAAATTCTATGAATCAATAGATTGATTTAAAAAGGAAAATAAGAGGCTTAATGCCGGTCAAGATTTAAAATAAGAGCTCTGAGTCACAAAGTCCTTCTAAATATCAAAATTCATTAAGACTCGATCACCCACTCGTAAGTTATAAATACTTAATTTTTTCTAATTTTTCCTCTCCCTTTTGCCCCCCAGATGGTCGAATCTGGGAAAACGACTTTATCAAGTCAAATTGTGCAGCTCCCTGACACACCTACCAATTTTCCTCGTCTTAGCACGTCCAGAAGCACCAAACTCGCCAAATCACTGAACCCCTCCCCTCAACTCCCCCAAAGAGAGCGAATCCAGTATGTTTCAGTCAATCACTTATCAAGGACATTTGTTTATTCTATCCACCAAGCTTCATCCCGATTCCTACACTCCAAGTATTTTTCCAAGATTTCCCCCTCCAACTCCCCCCAATGTCAAAAGATCTGGTCGATATTTGAAATAAGAGCTCTAAGTCATGAATTCCTTCTAAATATCAAATTTCATTACGATCCGATCACCTGTTCGTAAAATAAAAATACCCAATTTTCACGTTTTCCAAGAATTCCGGTTTCCCCCTCCAACTCCCCCAAACGTCACAGGATCTGGTTGGAAATTAAAATTAGAGCTTTAAAGCGCAAGATCCTTCTAAATATCAAATTTGATTAAAATCTGGTCACCCTTTCGTAAGTTACAAATGCCTCAATTTTCAAAATTACCCCCCCCCCCAATTCCACCAAAGAGAGCAGATCCGGTCCAGTTATGTCAGTCACGTATCTTAGACAGGCTTGATTCTTCCCATCCAGTTTCATCCTGATCTCACCTCTTAAGTATTTTCTAAGATTTCTGGTTCCCCTCAACTGACCCCCTCCAATTACGCTGGATCCGGTTGAGATTTAAAATAAGAGATCTGAGTTACGAGATCCTTCTAAATATGAAGTTTCACTAAGATCTGATCACTCCTTCGTAAGTGAAAAATACCTCATTTTTTTAATTTTTCAGAAATCCCCCCCCAACTACCCCAAAGAGAGCGGATTCGTTCCGTTTATGTCAATCATCTATCTAGGACTTGTGTTTATTTTTCCCACCATGTTTCATCCCGATCCCTCCACTCTAAGTGTTTTCCAAGTTTTAGGTTCCCCCTCCCAACTCCCCGGCCCCATCACCAGATCCGGTCGGGATTTAAAATAAGAGCTCTAAGACACGATATCCTTCTAAACATCAAATTTCATTGAGATCCGATCACCCGTTCGTAAGTTGAAAATACCTCATTTTTCTAATTTTTAAGAATTACTCCCCCCCCCAACTACCCCAAAGAGAGCGAATTAGTTCCGATTATTTCAATCATGTATCTGGGACTTGCGCTTATTTTTCCCATCAAGTTTCATCCCGATCCTTCCACTCTAAGTGTTTTCCAAGATTTTAGGTTTACCCCCTCCAACTCCCCCCAATGTCATCAGACCCGGTCTGGATGTAAAATAAGAGCTCTGAGACACAATATCATTCCAAACATCAAATTTCATTAAGATCCAATCACCCGCTCATAAGTTAAAAATACTTCATTTTTTCTATTATTTGCGAATTAATCGGGCCCCCACTCCCCCCCCCCAGATGGTCCAATCGGGAAAACGACTATTTCTAATTTAATCTGGTCCGGTCCCTGATACGCTTGCCAAATTTCATCGTCCTAGCTTACCTGGAAGTGCCTAAAGTAGCAAAACCGAGACCGACAGACAGACAGACCGACAGACAGACCGACAGAATTGGCGATTGCTATATGTCACTTGGTTAATACCAAGTGCCATAAAAATCAATAAGACCCAAAACGTAAAAAAATTACAAAACATAACTTGGTGAAATTCAAAATAAACAGAAATTAACTTGAGCTGGGCTGATAACCGCCCTGTCCTTTCAAGACTAGAACAGAATTTGCACTTTACGGAAAAATATGCATAAGAACCTGCATTGGCAGTTCAATATGTATATACGCTGATATTTATTCCTTGAGGTATTAATAATTTTAAATTTATTAGAGAAAAAATAAACAACATTTAAAGCATTTTTTTCAGTAAAGTCCAAATTATGCTCTGGTTTTTTAAGAAGGTTGGGTGGTTGTCAGCCCTAATCAATTTAATTTCTGGCTGTTTTGAGTTTGACTTGATTATTTATTGTAATTTCTGTTTGTTTTGGGTTTTAATTATTTCCTGATGGGGATTTGTGGTAAAATATTTAAAACTGTTCTTCTGGGGATGATATAACCCCCTACATCCCTTGGGAAAAAAGGCCATAATACGTATTGAAATAAAGCGTTGTTTCCTCATAGGTTGTTTCCTCATAATTCAAGTCTGGAAAGACCGAAAATGACATCAGAGTTGAAAAATTCCATCATTAAGCGCCACGTTTTTATCCTAAGCGAGGTCAGGGAGTGGTCAAAAAACATAATCTTAATTTGCTTTCATACCCCCTCACATCCCGCTTAGGGTGGAAATGGGGTGTTAGATGGTGTGATTTTTCAACTGTGATGTCATTCATGGTCTCCCTGTATTCGAATAAATAAAAACACCCTTTGAATTGAAAAATACTGCACAAATTTAGATTCTAACTTTTCGTCCCCCTCTTACCTTGTTTTAGTTGAAATAGGGTAATATAACTAATGGAGTTTGCTGAATTTTGATGTCATTTTCAGTCCCCTTGGACTTAAATTAATAGGATATGACTTTTCAATTCAGAAAATACTGTAGAAATTCAAATTCAACATTCCCTCCGCCTTTTTTCCCTGAGAAAAGGCGTGTTTCTGCATAGCCAAATTTGGCCAATTTTGGGTATGCTATTGAGCGAATTTTTCTGAAAACTTTGGTACCAAAACATTTTTTTGCTCTATTGCCGACGTTTGCCCTATTTTTCGTTGTTTTACTGGACTATGTCAATTATCAAAAGAAACCCATTCACCCTTAATTTGGGCGTAGTTTGGTTTTGCGCGTATGTGAATGAAATAAATGGAAAACAGGACATTCAAAATCAACCGATAAATATCAACTGAGCAAAAAAAAAATCACTCTAGTTAACCAGTCACCCCCATCTGCCAAAATCCCAGATCAATGGAGTTTAATTGTCATTCCTCCATCAATTCAGAAGTCTAACACATCTCAGCCTCTTTGATCGATTGACCCCCTCAATCGTCTGTTCTATATAATTAGGCTAAGAGGGGAGGGATAAAAGATGGGAAATCAGGCAAATTTCTCTGATTTCGAAAAAAGGGCGGAAACACCCCCAAAACTTCATTTTCAATGGGATGGGAATTTGCATGGGGAGAATTTTCAGTTGAGAAGGAAGTTTCCAGAGGTGAACTTTCTAGGGGAACTTTTCCACAGGGGGAAATTTTTCAGAATTCCTATACGAAATTTTATTTGTTTGTCTTACTTCTTCTTTGGTGACTCGAATTTACACGTGGAAATGTCCCGGGTAGTTGTCTGAGGGAAATTATCAGTGGGCCTGGAATTGTCTGGGGGATTTTTTGGGGGGATGAGGGGTTTTTGTGGCAGAAATATCCCATTGGGAGTGGATTTTTGGCGAGAATTTTTCAAAGAGGGGAATCTTCAGCATGATTTGAAATACTATCAGAAATTCCAAAAATAGAAGTTTTTCAACTCATAGTAAGGAGCAACATTAAACCTTGAAACGAACATGAGATAATTCTGTACATGGCGATTCTGAATTTCTGATTCTGTTTTTCTGTATATAATTCTAATGGTCCTAGAAGATTGGGAGAGTGGTCACTTAACGAAAATTAAAAGTCCTAGTACCTTTTTTAAATGATAAAAGAGATTGAAGTGCAACTAGTCCCCCTCCCATGCTATTTTACCCCAAAGCTATCCATTTTTTTTCATAGTCTTTTGTTCTGAATAGTTGAACGGTCTAATAACCATGCCTCTTGGAGAAAGGGCTGCAATTTATCAAATTTGCCCATTGTTTACATACAGTAGGCCTATTTGTTATTGGGAGGTATACAGAAACTTTTCGACGGATAGGGGGATTTTCTACGGGGAGTGGAAAGTTGCATGGGGAGAATATTCCGTTGGAAAGGAAATTTCCAGAGGAAATTTTCCATGGGGGAAATTTCCCAGAATTCCAATTCAATTTTTATTTTACTTGTCTTACTTTTTCTTTGGCGACTCAATTTTACATTTGGAAATATTCTGGGGAGTTGTCTGGGGAAAATTCTCAAAAGGCTTGGAGATGTCTTGGAGATTTTTCGGTAAAAGAAGGGATTTCTGCATTGGAAGCATTCCACTGGGAGTGGATTTTTGGGAAGAATATGGCAGGGATGGGATTTTCAGCTTTATGTGAAAAACGATCAGAAATTTAAAAACGACAAGTTTTTTCAACTGAAAGCAAGGACCAACATTAAACCTTAAAACGAATAAAAACTAGACCTACGTTGCCTGAGCAACGTGAAGTGTTGTTGCAACCTTTGTCCAGCTTCGCCAAATAAAGTGTTGCGAGAGCAACACTTTGGTTTCGCTTCTTTGCTATCGGTTAAACGCTGAAGTTGTCAGCCCATCGAAGCTTTAAAAAGCATTATGTTCAAAGAAGCACGCGATCAGTAGTCACATGATTAAAGGCTATTCCTCAGCGTTAAAAAAAAAACAACAATAACAAAAGAATATCGAAAGAAGGGACTAAATTGACTTTGCAGCCAGTTGAACTTTATCTTTTTCAATCGTAGACATCGTGACGGATCAAGACTTGGAACAATATCTTATAGAATTTAGTTGGTATTATAAAGCTATCCGTAACTTTTCACGATCAAAATACCATAGATGGCACTCTATTAATTATTACGAAACTGCCTCGTTGTTCTACGTTATCGTTTACACCCGTTGCGTAAACACTTAATTCTAGGTTACAGTGAGTATGGGTAGGCTACACCAACTAGCAAAAGTTACAAACCCGTCTTCACTAAGGATGATTGTAGCCTAACAGTCGACTATTACTTACAAGTCCCCTACATGCCTTACTACTAGAACCAACTTGGTCTTACTATCAAATACACTGAAAACAAATAATAGGTACACCAAATAAAAAAATTTGCAAACCCTTCACTGCCGAAGATGATTATGAGCTAACAGCCGACCTTTCCTTACAAGTCCCCTACATGTCTCACAATTGGTATTGGCTTATTTTTGGTTTCAGTGTGTAACCTACTACTGAAGTTGTCAACCCCTTGAAACTTTCAAACTAGTATATCTCATGAAGAAAATTTTTGTACTAAGAAATGGATGACATTATACTTTGATCAATTCATCAAGAGCTATCGGTTGCCGTCGAAATTTTTTTTTTCTGTCTTAGTTCAAAAGTTGATTTTTTTGCCGTAGGCCAACTTTCTAACGTCACCACTTAGAAAGGAGCAAAGGATAAGCTCTAATTTCTTTAGCAATGACAGAACGTTTAAAGTTTAAGAGGTACATCTGATAACATTTCTCTACCTCAATCCCAAGTCCGAAAAAAACAAATGATAAACCCAGCCAAAATCAAGGCGGCACTTTCGGACCCGTAGGAAAATGCCGCTTTTTTGCTTCTGTAAATTTTTTCTATTTATCACTCAAAGAAGATATATTGGCTGTGGGGCCGGGTAACTGCTGCATATATTTAACATTTATAGATTTTAGTCCATCTTCAATAGGAAAGTGGTGCCTGCCTGCTTGCCTGCTAGAACGGAGCTTTCCACTCGAAAGCACAAACATGGTTTGATGAAACGAAAGCTTGGTTGCACAACTTCAGATACTCATCTCTGACATAGGCTACATAACTCCACTTCACTTCACACACCATAGGCTCTGGCTCGTGGACAAGCAAAAACCATCCTTTTTGGCCCCAGGCAAGAGTTCTGCGGAGCTTTCCAAAATGTAATGCTATATTCATCAATCCGGCCTGAGGTCCACACTTTTGGTAAAAACCACACAGGTTAGACCCTTACCAGTTTCCAGGAATAAGCTGACATCGGCGGCATAGGAAAAAATACTGGACAAAACCAAAGTGTTGCTCTTGCAACACAATAATTATGAATATGGGGCAAGGCTTCCCCCTCCTCAACAATTTGCTACCATCTCCTGGATTTCTCAGTATTGTTTGGAAAACTGTCAGGAAGACATTTTCAGTGGGTATTTCTTAGGGGGGTCAGAGGAGAGGGTTACGTCGTTGGATCTTTTCATGGAGGAATTTGTCATGCGGAAAGAGAATTTCCATGAAATGGGGCATAGGGCTGGATTTCCCAGAATTATTTAAAAAACAATCATTTATTAAATTAAAAAACAAGTTTTTCCAACTGAAAGTAAGGAGCAACATGAAAACTTAAAACGAACATTAATCGTTCTGTATATGAGGGGTTTTTTCTCCTTGTCAATGTCTCGCTCTTTACGCTAAAGTATTTTTAGCAATTTCAAAAGAGCTATTTATTCTAATTAAAGGGCTTTTGGAATTCAGGGGGAATTCTTAAAGAATTGGAACAAAAGTTGAACTTTAGCGAAAAAGCTGTGAGGTATTGACGAGGGGGTGAATCTCCTCATATTACGTATATGAGGGAGTTTCTTCCCCTCGTCAGTACCTCACTCTTTACGCTAAAGTTATAATTTTGTTATATAATTACCGATATAAATAATAATTTGTTTGTGTTATTTTTCTACCAATCTTAGCATTTGATGTTATATTAAGTAACTTGTTAACTATGATTTTTATGTGATAACAAACCAAAGATGTTGTAGGTTTTCGGCTTGTGGTTGTTATTAAATAATAAAAAAAAATTTCTTCCAACTAAAACTAAGGAACTACACTAAAACTTAAAACGAAAAGAAATTATTATGTACATGAAGGGATTGCCCCCCTCTCAGTACCTCACTCTTTACGCTATTGTTTGACTTTTTGTTCCAATTATTGAAGATTGACTCCTGATACACAAGGACCATTTAATTAAAATAATAAGCTTTTTTAAATTCACAAACATTTTGGCGTAAAGAGCGAGATGCTGAGGAAGGAGCAATTCCCTCATATAAGTAATAGCAAGCAAAAGAAAAATCTGAGAAAATTGTAGTTCAAACAGTTCGTAGTAATGAACTGTAAGTAAGGACCGACCCGGTTAAATAGTAAATCGAAACTCTTAAACACGAAAAAAGGATTTTTATACAAAAAGATATATTAATAGAATCAGATTTTTATGCTGGTTTCAAATATATAAATTTCATTAAGTTTAGTCTTACCCATCAAAGGTTAAAAGCCTGAGAAAATATTCCTGATTTTCGAAAAAAAGGAGAAAACCCCCCTTAAAAGTCAAGTCATCTTAATGAAAATCACACCATCAGATCAGAGAACTTTACTGTATAGGTTTCAAGCTTCTATCTATAAAAATGGGGAATTTGGTATTTTTTGCCAGAAGAACGATCACGGATACGTGTTTATTTGTTTTTTTTATTTTTTTTTCCAGGTGTGATCAAATCAACCCAGTAGTCCTAGAATATCAGAAGAGGGCTCATTCGATTGGACCACTGTTTGGGAGCCTCGTAAGACCGTCGCTTGTCAAGTGTTATGTCCTCATGAATGTGTCCAATTGCCCAGAAACGGTGTTAGGCCTGTAGGACGGATGAGCGCTCGGCATTCCGAGGTCTCTCTAGAATCGTGTTGCCTGAGAATGCAAAAAAATCAGGTGGTAAACTCCATCTAAGGCTAAATATGAATGTTATATCAATAGAAGACAAGTACCGTGAGGGAAAGTTAAACATTGTGTGAAATCCTCCAGGGAAAGGAAGGATTTTTGAATTTCAAGCCAACGTCAGGATTAGTGTCGTGGGTAACGAGTGCTGATTTGATAAACTGAGGGCACCTTGTTCTCTGGTCATGCTGGTCGTCTACGTTGCTCACGGCGTGTATTCCCAGATGGATTCATAATCCGCATGTGGCTGGAACGGTGTCAAAGGGCCCAGTGCTTTTGTTGCTTCGGCTTCAAGACTCTTGGCAACGATTCGGCTTGGCTTTTGTTACTGGGAGCTTTTGCGGGTCTCCTGGACGAGCGGAGAGTAGGTGAGTTCCTTTTGACACGTCTTGAAACACAGACCAAGGAGTCTAACTTGTGTTCCAGTCGTACGACGATGAAAAGACCGAAGGCGAAATAAAAGTTAAGGTATTGCTTGCAATGCTGATGGGAAATCCTTCTCCTCTGAACAGGGTGCATCCCAGGTGCGTCATGATCCCGTTTCGGATGCGACGCACCTAGAGCACACATGAGGGGACCCAAAAGATGGTGACCTACGCCAGGTCGGGTCAAAGTAAGGGGGAGCCCTGATGGAGGACCCAAGCGATTCTGACATGCAAATACATCGTCGGAGGCAAAACACTAATCGAACCATCTAGTAGCTGGTTCCTCCCAAAGTCTCCCTCAGGATAGTTGGCACTCAAGCAAAAGAGACGAGAGTCTCATCCGGTAAAACAAATGATCAGAGGCCTTGGGGTTCGTAACGATCTCAACCTATTCTCAAACTTTCAAAGGGTGAGATGCCTAGCCAACTGTGGTGTTGTCAGCGGCAAGGATTTCCAATCCGAGTGCCCAGTGGACCACTTTTGGTAAGAAGAACTGGCACTGTGGGATGAGCCAAATGTCCGGTTAAAGTGCCATAACCAATGCATATTCCCGATCTTACGGAAAGGAGTTCGTTTTTCCAGACAGCAGGATGGTGGCCATGGAGGTCGGAAACCGTATATGAGTGGGTAAAAACTCACCTGTCGAAACAACTAGCCCTTAAAGTGGGATGCACTTTGGTATTGTGCTGATACCAGACCACCAGTCCCAGAGCTCACCGATCCTTGATGATCGTCGCTGACAAGCCGGCAAGTAGGGAGGTCGCAATGGTTGCGTTCAAGGGCTTAAGAGTGAGCCTTCCTGGGGTGGCTAGTGTCACATATCCGGGTGGTAGTAGAAAATAATTGAGAGAGATCCTTGAGGCCTGACATGGGGAAGGAATCCATGTGAAAAGTGGTTGGACATGAGTCAGTCGGTCCTAAGCCCAACCTGAAATGATAGCACAAGATCAGCGTTGAACAAAAAGACACCAAGTGTCGATCGGAAAGCGTAAGGCTCATGGCAAGGGCGAAAGGGAATCCTTTTTTTATTCGGGATACTGGTTGGGGTAACCTTCGAATCCACAAATCTGTTTTGAAAACGAGAATTGGCCATGAGAATTTGCCGGGAGTGCCGGGAAGAGTGTTCTTTTCTGTGTAAGGGAGATACAAATCATGGGTTTCCTCCACGGAGAGATGGGGTTAATCTTCAGAAGAGTGTTGCACTTGAGCGACGTCCATCCATTCTTGTCGGTCCTTGAAAACCATGGTGAGGGCCAAGTCTACTCCTCCCACCAGACCGTACCGACAAACCCTCATGTTTCCAAGGTGAACAGCATCTAGGCGATAGATGAATGTACGTAAGGTAAATCGGCAAATCGGATCCTTAACTTCGGGAAGAGGATTGGCTCTGAAGGTTGAGGGTGTCAGGCTTGGAGCAAGATTCGACTGGCTACCAATTTGGACGCCTTCCCTCATCAAGCATCCGCAATGATGGTTCTCCATAGGTAGAAGAAGAGACCTTGCACCTGTAAGCCTGATAACACTTGGTACCCATACTTGGGGTCTTTCAAATGGATAGCTACCCTTAACTGGCCGACTTACCGAGTGACTCAACCTCCAAACCTTCTTAGGCATACCAATTGGCTTAAGGGACAGATGATGTAGTTGTCCTCTTTACAGAGCATCATAATGGTGATGCAATGACAGAGGGAGGTGTAGGCATTCCCATTATCAAGGGAAAAGGTACTGCCTACAAGCCCTGGACCCAGTTCGCTGGGGAACATGTTCCCAGGGTAGCCCGGACCTATGAAAAATCTTTATATTCGTCCTCCATGATTTTGCCGTGGGTCCTTACTTCTCTGCCATGTGGGTAGCTGGGGAGCAATATACCAGCACATTTCTTAACCAATGCTGGTAGAGGACGGGTTAAATGTTGTCAGTCAAAGGCAACAACTACCAAAAGTATCCCCTTTAAGGGGGTCAGCATACCCCTAACAAATACCAAGGGTGTATTAAGTCAGGTTTAATGGCTACACTTTGGAACAGGCCATAGTTCTTTGGAGCAAAATGAGCCATGAAGGACAATGGCGAATATACGGGACATATGAAACGTCAGAAGTGTCTCGCGTTAGGAAGAAGCGCCTGGTTTGAGCCTATTACTCTTGGTAGGCATCCCCTCTGAAAAGGGGCCCTGGGAAAACGTTGTGGTGTATAGGAAAGGAAAAAGGTAGGAAAGGGAGAGGAGTACCACGGCTTCCCATACAAACGAGAGGATTTTGTCCTACCACTGTTTAAGACTGCAGTGGTGTCCCTGCCTATACTCTAGTCTTAAGACAAGATTGGATATCCCAGCTGCAGTGGCTGATGATGCCTACAGTACCGAACCCGAAATGAGTAACGAAAATAAAAAGAAAAGCCGCCTGTCCCGGCTTCGGGGGACTAGCTCTCATAGCATTGAGGTTCCTGCCTAAAATGTTCCTAGTTGTTTAGTATCAACTACTAATTCCAATACGTCTGGCCAAGTTATAAGTATTGCCGACGCTATTGTTTGCCCAATTTGTTATAAACTATTTTTGCCTAGAGGTTTTTCAACCCATATGAGACTGGAAAACCCCGATGCCCCCATCCCTTCAACCAAGAAGGAAAGATGCCCCATTCGTCAGATAGTGATTGATTGTCTTAGCGACCATCTGATAGCAGATCATCCTGCGCATTTTGAATGCAGGATCAATGGCTGTCAGCTCGGGTTCACGACTAAAAGCAGGCTTTCCCAGCATCAGCTACGAATCCAAAAGGAAGAATACAATTGTCTAATTTTTATCCCAAAGGTAAGCACATGGTCAGCAGAAGAATGCAACTTGGTTGATCAAGAAGAAGCGCGGGTAAATTTTAGTTATAAGAGTAACCGCTTTTCAGGGAAAGAAATTTGTCGCAAATTGGCACTTGTTTTCCCAGCTAAAATGGAATATGCTCTTATTGGTTGTCGAGAAAATTACTACCATAAAGTTTTAGTTGCTGAAGCGATTCGGATGCTTGCCTCCCGACCCAGCACACAACTGTTGCTCCCAGTTGTCCAACCTCCATGTGCTAAGATCCGTACCACGCTAACCAGCCTTACAGGTCGATCGATGGAGCTGCCCTAGAAGGCATTGGGTCCTTCCCCCTTCACACAAAACTGGGTTAAAAAACCGCCAGCTGATATAGATAGTAGGCGGGTTATAAGAATGGAACAGCAGAGAATTAATGCCATCCGGAACCAAAGTAGAACCGCTAGAGGACAGAATATACCAAAAACGTGTAAAGCTGGATGCCTCGTGCCTGAATCAGTGAATTATCTGTCGATGTGGTGGGTGAGAACCCACTCTAATCTCATTAAAAGGCATGATCGTGTCCACGACATAGCCCCCAAACGGTTAGAAGTCGAAGGGTTTCATGTGATAAAGGAACGAACCTTCATCACCCTTACCCCCGGTACCATTGGAACCAATGGACGTTGATATAAAAGGAAAGGATGGGCTTTTTTTCGACATCAAGGTAAGAGCCAAGGGATACTTGGTTACCTGGAGATTACAGTACCTGTACGTACCTGGAGATTACATGACAAGAAAGTGGATAAGTATTGACCAGCCCCTCAGCTGGTCGATACCATATAGTTTATCCACGACTTAGAAAAAGTTTAATGAGATGCAATTGCTTTTTCTAGACGAGGGTAGATTAGTACTAAGTGCTATAAGGCACTAATCCCATGGCTAAGAGCCAGTCCCAAGGTAGCTATGTAAGCAGGTTCCCATTGTAGCTGTCTCCCTTTTACCCCTTGTTGCAGTATAGCTGAGTAGCAGCGTTCAAATTTTCCTTTTCTCTATTATCTGTGGCAATGTAGCCACTAACCCCCGTGACCCATTGTAGCTGTGTACCCTTTTGTTTATAGTAGCAGTGTAGCCGTTACCCCTTGTAGCGGTGTGGCTGAGTAGACGAGATCAAGAGTGCTTTATTCACAGTTGTAGCTATATTCATGTGTTTACTTGTGTACCTTTGTATCTGCACCTGATCCTCTTTGAAGCCGTTTTCTCTTATTACCCCTTGTTGCAGTGTAGCTGAGCAGCAGTGTCCTAGTTTCCCTTTTCTCTATTTTTGTAGCAGTGTAGTCGTTAACCCCCATTACCCGTTGTAGCTGTGTACATTTTTATTGTAGCTGTGTAGCTGTTACCCTTTGTAGCTGTGTAGCTGAATAGATGTGATCATTGTTCCTTTACTCCCAGGTGTTGTAGCTGTCACCTTTTATCTAATTTTGTACCTTTAAAACTTACCTGATTCCCTTTGTAGCCGTTTTCCCTTATTACCCCCTGTTGCAGTGTAGCTGAGTTGCAGTGCTCCAGTATCCCTTTTCCCTATACCTTTTGTTTACCCTCGCACCTGTGTAGCTGAAGAGCCGATCCACATATCCCTTGGTGTACCCGCTTGTAGGGCCAGCCGCCTAATTGCCCTGCTGAAATGGTAAGTGATCACCACATCTTTGGAACATTATCCCAGAAGATTCGTCAACGAGTACTGCAACAGGGATCAAAATTAACTATCAAAGTAGCAAGAACTTACGCAAAAACTCAGGTAAAACTTAAGACAGCATCAACAGAATCACCCAGTCATAGAAAATAAGAAGTTGATATCATCAAGAAAAACCAAAATAAATTGTGGAAAAAGAAATTTCAACTATAATTGATCAGGCTACAGATATTCGAATTCAAAGGGTAACTTCACTACGGTATCTTGGTATAACTATTGATGAAAATCTATCTTATAAAGAACATTGTAATAGATCACGCGTTAAAATCGCCCAAGGAGTTGGTGTAATGAGGAGGCTTCAGCATTTTTTCCCCTATGAAGTTCTACGACTCATTTATTTTGCCTTGGTGCATTCCCATCTTACGTATTGTCCCCTAATTTATTAGCAACTTTCAAATATCATATAAAACCGATACAGACTCTTCAAAACCGGGCTCTTCGAATTTTGCAGATATTTACCGTCGCCTTCTTCCTATCCAAATAAATCTAAAACTGAAACTATATATTTATTAACTAATATTTTGCCTGTTTCAGAATTATTCACTCTTCATTCTTTTTTATTCAAGGTAAAATATAACCGCTCAGAACTGCCTTCGTACTTTCGTACGAGAAATTTTTTCCCTGAGCAACCTGACCATGTTTATGAAACCCGTAATAAATGGAGAATGCAGCACCTGAAATTAACCACTGAGAGATCACGGTTCTCGCCATATTTTTCGATCATGGGTTCATGGTATTTTTATCTACCATATATTGACTACAGTAAATCTCTCCCACATATTAAAAAGCAACTTCATTCTATCCTTATAAATAAATTTAAGAATCAGTAATAAAAAAAAATCTTAAAGTGAATAGTTGTTTGTTTGATATTGATAAGGTGGGCTCATTTTTTTTTTTATTATTATTATTTTTTTTTTTTTTCAAATAAGTTGCCAGTCATCGGTCACCCTCGCTTGCACACTGTTTTTGTTTTGTTTTTCGGATTGATATTTGCCGAGTGTCAGTTGTTTTGTGGGTGGGTTCCCGTCTAATGGTGAGTCGTGGATTTATTGATATTTATTTTATGCATTTGTTTTGTTTCTTTTTTCTGTCAAATAGGTGTGCTATATTGTTATACCGGGTCTTTGTCAATCGACCTTGCGTCTCCGGCTTGACCCCTTTTTTTATATATTTTGTGTGTTGTACAGAAGTTTAAATAAAATCTTGAATCTTGAATCTTGAAATCTTGAGTTCTGAAGCTGAACAAACTGACAAAGAATTCATCCTTCAATTACTAATCCCAATACTAATCAAATTGAAAACTACGAATGTTACATCCGTTTGGAGTGCATTCAAAGAATCTCCAATGCCCTACGAAAAGAGAAGATCTAAAGTAACTGCAAAAAAACAACCATTATGCACGTGTCTGTTATGGTAGCAAAATACTGTGAACATCATGAGTTCTGAAGCTGAACATCCTGACAAAAAAATCATCCTTCAATTAATGATGGATAAACCTAATAACCAGCCACATGCTAAACTAAGAACTACCAGCCTGTTACGTGTTAAATTCAAGGTTGACACAGTGGTACAAGCTAGCCTCATTACAAGACAATATTAAATTATTAATACATTACAAGACATTGGAACTTCTATCTTGATGACAAATGATCGGAACTGACTATGTTCTCAACTTTATATACTGGCAATAAAAATTTACACATCTGCCCCCTGGGCTCAAGTTTGCCAAAGATGCGTTCTAACACAATATGAAAGAAGAAGTCAGGAACCTTACGAGATTGAAAGTAGTTCCAGTGTATCTGAAGAGAACCATGACAAAAATCTTCAAAAAATCCTTTATCAAAAAATGAAAAATGATGTCTAGTTTAAAAAAAACATGTGCATCTGACTCAAATGAGTAAATATGAGTTAAGAAATGGATCGTTCAGCAGGTTGTTGTGTGCTTTAATATAACGTAAATCCAAATGTTCCTTAATTCCATTAAATAGCAGTAGCATATCCAGGATTTTAGGAATGGGGAGGGGGGCTCGTTGCGAAAAAATCCAATTCTAAATTAAGCCCCACGCACTTGCTGCTATTGAAAGTTGCTTGCCTCTGCTTCTATCTATCGTTTAGCTGTCAGTTCGGAAAAGTTTAACCACAAAACCACATTTATTGAAACACTATCATCATTATTTAATAAATTTTCGCCTCCCATTACAACTATTACCAAGTCCGGTGAATCTTTCTACCGTCATTTTATTTCTTAGCCACGTTTCAACCATTTTAAGGAAGAAAAACTTTGCTCAACAGACACCACACATGGTCAGAGTAGATTCACAAGCCAATTGAGAGGGAAAACCGATTAGTGACCAGTCATGAATCGAATCAGCAAATGGTTTTTGTTATCATCAATACAATCTATTGGCAAGAAAACACTGAGCTGTTAATTCTTCTAACAGGTTTAGGTGAAGAAACACGAACAGCTGAGGCAGGGCAATTATACGTTTGGTCCTCATTAGAGGTAGAACTATTGAGATATTGTTCACGGTGAGCACATGGAGGGTGGACAACTGGGGGAAACAGTTGTGTGCTGGGTCGGGAGGCAAGCATCTGAATAGCTTCAGCAACTAAAGCCTTGTGGTCGTCACTTTTTTACGACTCATAAGACCATATTCCATTCTAGCTGGGAAAACAAGTGCCAATTTACGGTAAATATCTTTCCCCAAAAAGGTATTACTCTTATTACTAAAAATTATCCGTGCTTTTTCTTAAGCAACCAAGTTGCATTCTTCTGTCAACCATGGGATTAAATTAGGGATATCAATCCTACGATTGTGCTTTTCCTTGCGCATTCGGAGCTGATGATGGGAAAGCCCGCTTTTAGTCATCGATCCTGCAGTGATAGCCATCGATCCTGCATTCAAAATACTCGGGAAGATCTGCTGCCAGGTGGCCAATAAGACAATCAATTGCCATCTGACAAATGAGACATCTTTTATTATTGTTTGAAGGGATGGGGTCATCGGGGTGTTTCAGTCTCATATGGGTTGAAAAACCTCTAGGCAGAAATGATTTATAACAAATGGTGCTTGGCACTAACGTCGGCACAATTGCGTCAGCACTACTTATAGCTTGGCCAGACGTATTGGGATGAGTAGTTGATACCAAACAACAAGGAATATTTGAGGCAGGGACCTCAATACTATGAGAGCCAGTCCCCCGAGGATGGGACAGGCGGCTTTTCCACTCATTTTGAATTCGGTACTGAGGGCATTATCAGCCACTGTGGCTGGGACATCCAATCTTGTCTTGAGCTGGGAGTATAGGTAGGGACAACACTCCGGTTTTAAAAAGTGGTAGGACAAAGTCCTTTCATTTACATGGGGGCCAGGGTGCTCCTCCTCCTTTCCTACCTTCCTTCTTTTCCTATACACCACAACGTTCTCCTGGGATCCTTTTTAGAAAGAGAGGTCTACTAGGAGTAATGGGTTTGGGACTGGCACTTCATCCAAACGCAAAAAACTTCTCACGGTTCATACGCACCATAATATTTGCCATTGTCTGTCTTGGTTTATTTTACTCATAAGCCCCAACCGTCAGGCAAGTTCCAGAGTGAAACCATTAAACCTAACTTGATACACCCTTTTTACTTATTCAACCTTCTTTTAATCATTCAATCTTCTTTCAATCATCCAACCTTCTTTTAATAACCCAGCTTTCTTTCTATCATTTAACCCTCTTTCAATCGTCTAGCCTCCTTTCAGTCGTCCAACCATTTATTAATTATCTAGTCCTCTTTCAATCCTCCAGCCTTCTGTTAATCCCAGATTCTTCTTTCAATCATCCACCCTTCTTTCAATCATCCAACCTTCTTTCAATCATCCAACCTTCTTTCAATCATCCAGCCTCCTTTCAATCATTAAACCTCCTTTCAATCATCCAACCTTCTTTCAATCATCCAATCTTCTTTCAATCATACAAAATTCTTTCATTCATCCAATTTTTTTTTTACTTATTCAACCTTCTTTTAATTATTCAACCTTATATCAATCATCCAACTTCATTTCAATCATCTAACCTTTCGTCCATCCTTCAATCTTTTTTCAATCATCCAACCTTTCTTTCATTCCTCCAACCTTCTTTCAATCATACAATCTTCTTTCAATCTTCTTTCAACAACCCAGCTTTCTTTCAATCATTTAACCCTGTTTCAATCGTACAGCCTCCTTTTAATCGTCCAACCATTTATTAATTATCTAGTCCTCTTTCAATCATCCAGCCTTCTTTTAATCCCAGATCCTTTTTTCAATCACCCATCTTTCATTCATCCAACTTTCTTTCAGTTATCCAACCTTCTTTCAATTAACCAACTATCTTTCCATCATTACACCTCACTTCAATCATCCAAACTCCTTTCTATCATTCAACCTTCTTTAAATTATCCAACCTTCTTTAAATCATCCAGTCTTCTTTTAAGTATCCTATCTTCTTTCAATCATCATACCTTCTTTAAATCATCCAACCTTGTTTCAGTTATCCAGAATCTATTCAATTATCTAACCTTCTATCAATCATCCAACCTTCTTTCAATCATCTAACCTTAATTCAATCTTCCAACCTTCTTTCAATCATACAATCTTTATTCCAAATATTTTACAACATTTTATTATATTTTGGATTTTTATTGCCTCATTAAAATATATTTATTAATATGAAATTTAGCAGCTCACAGATTCCCAGTTCTACCAATGGTTCTAACCCATACAGTTCTGACTCATACAGCTGACCTTTTTTTTCCTCAACTTTGATTTCGTCAGTCAGAGTGTCGCTGTCAACTTTAATTTCTTGTCGGATTGAATAAGGCTCCTTTGAGGCTGGAACATTAGCATTTTGAACCTCATTTACTGGTTTGGATTCACTATCCTTCGAGGTTTGATCCCTATAGAATTCTTTATGCTTCTTGATCGCCCACATGATTGCTACTCCAGTACATGCGACTGGAATTCCAATAGCACATAATCTCATCGTATTATTTTCTTTAAATAACTAAGAGAAATGCCTGGGAATGCTCGTATATATTGTAGAAAAGACGTCATGGTTTTCTCACTGCTATCATGTTTTATACCAAGAGTGACGTCATATTATCTGTAGTGATATGCCATTTCAGGTTTATACAACCTAGAATGGCTTCATACAAAATATGACGTCATGCAAACTTATGAAAACAAGGAGAAATTACTAATAGTAGTAGAATTTACCTGAGAAAAATTTCTTTAGCTTTCTAATAAGTCTTTTTTAAGGATAGAAGTTTACAAGACGATAAAACTGACTAAAAACTCAAAATACATTCAACTGTGATGAATTACGTTAATTTAGAAAGACATGCCGTCTACGTTGCTATTTTTTCAGAGCGGAGAGGGGATAGAAATACTTTGAGTTTTTTTACAAAATATTTTGCGATTAAATTATGTTTAACTAGACCTACGTTGCCTGAGCAACGTCAAGTGTTGCGGCAACCTTTCTTCGGCTTTGCTGAACAAAGTGTTGCGAGAGCAATACTTTGGTTTTGTGTCTTTGCTATCGGTTAAACCCTGAAGTTGTCAGCCTATCGAAACTTTTAAAACGTTATGTTCAAAGAAGAACGCGATCAGTAATCACATGATCAAAGGCTATTCCTCAGCGTTGAAAAAACAACAATATCAAAAGAATATCGAAAGAAGGGACTAAACTGACTTTGCAGCCAGTTGAACTTTATGCTTTTCAATCGTAGACATCGTGACGGACGAAAACTTGGAACAATATTTTATATAATCTAGTTGGTATTATAAAGCTATCTGTAACTTTTCAGGATTAAAATAACATAGGTGACACTAACTATTACGAAACTACCTCATTGTTTTACGTTATCGTTTGTACCTGTTGTGTAAACACTTAATTCTGGGTTACAGTGAGTATGGGTAGGCTACACCAACTAGCAAAAGTTACAAACCCCTCATCACTGAAGATGATTGTAGCTTAACAGCCGATTATTACTTACAAGTCCCCTACATGTCTTACTTACCAACACTGGAACCAAATTGGTCTTATCATCAAATACACCGGAAACAAATAGTAGGTACACCAACTCGCAAAAGTTGCAAACCCCTCATTGCAACTAGCAAAAGTTGTAAGCCCCTCATCGCTGAAGATGATTGTAGCCTAACAGCCAATTATTACTTACAAGTCCCCTACATGTCTTACCACTGGAACCAAATTGGTCTTACCATCAAATACAACGGAAACAAAAAATAGGTACACCAACTAGTAAGAGTTGCGAACCCCTCATTGCCGAGGATGATTATGAGCTAACAGCCGACTGTTGCTTACAACTCCCCTATATGTCTCACAATTGGTATCGGCCTATTTTTGGTTTCAGTGTGTACCTTACTACTGGAGTTGTCAATCCCTTTAAACTTTCAAACTGGTATATCTCATGAAGGAATTTTTGTACAAAAAAATGGATGACATATACTTTAATCAGCTCATCAAAAGCTATCGACTGCCGTCGAAAAAAAAATCTATCTGTCTTAGTTCAAAAGTTGACTTTTTTGCCGTAGGCCAACTTTCTAACGTCATCACTTAGAAAGGAGCAAAGGATAAACTCTAATTTCTTTAGCAATGAGAGAACTTTTAAAGTTTAAGAGGCACATCTGATACTATTTTTCTACCGCAATCCCAAGTGCGAAAAACCGAATGATAAACTCAGCCGAAATCACGGCAGCACTTTCGGACCCGTGGGAAAATGCCGCTTTTTTGCTTCTCTAAATTTTTCTATTTATCACTCAAAGAAGATATATTGGCTGTGGGGCAGGGTAACTGTCGCATATATTTAACACTTATAGATTTTAGTCCATCTTCAATTTGAAACTGGTACCTGCCTGCTTGCCTGCTAGAACGGAGCTTTCCACTCGAAAGCAGAAACATGGTTTGATGAAACGAAAGCTTGGCTGCATAACTTCAGATAGTCCTCTCTGACATAGGCTATACAACTCCTCTTCACTTCACACACTATAGGCTCTGGCTCAAGGACAAGCAAAAACCATCCTTTTTGGCCCCAGGCAAGAGTTCTACGAAGCTTTCCAAAATGTAAAGTCATATTCATCAATCCGGCCTAAGGTCCACACTTTCCGTAAAAACCGCAGAGGTCAGACCCTTACCACTTTCTAGGAATAAGCTGAAATCGGGGTGCTAGGAACAAAAAAAAAAAAAAAACACGACAAAACTAAAGTGTTGCTCTCGCAACACAATTAGCCGATAACAGAAATACAAGGTACTTATTGAAATGCCTTCGTTTTATTTTTTATATTGAATATGAAGGGGAAAGATATGAAGAAATGATATAGCAGAATCATGATGGTTAGAATTGCGGCCACAATCAGGACTCTTTTGTCTTAAGAGTGGCCGTTAATGGTAAATTGTTGGTTTGATTTATATGTTTTAGATGAAAACAAAAATGTTTATGTCTATGTCATGTCTAAATATATCAAATGTAAAAAAATTATATTATTTCGTTTAAAGCAAGCTGTTTCGGTGGTCACAATTCACAAAATATTTGGGTGGGGCATACATATTTTAAAAATATAGGGGGATAATATTTTGTTTCTTTCTCGATTTTTCCATACTTTTATGTATTTTCTCACGCTTGAAAAAAGGTTGGAAGAACAGGAACAAAATTCTATGAGTTGTAAGGTATGTCGGATCTACGTTCATCTCACAATTAATATGTACTATTTCTTTCTCTTATTTTTAATTATTTTCAAGCAATTTCTTTTTTTATCCTCATTAACATTAAACCCCAAAATAAGCAGAGTTTATTTCGTATAGGAGGGAGAATGTCCCTTCCTCATCCCAATCTCTGCCTAATGGTCGCAGAAATTGAAGAAGATGCTTGCTCGATCTGAATTGGAAAGTTTTAGTCCTTATTTTATAAGTTGAAAGCTACTGGAGACCAAACAGCCGCTGTCCTTAAACTATTTTTGACATTTGGTCCTTTTGCTGCCCCTTAGGACCTCTGATCGACATTTTGAGGTACCTATTTTGTGCTTTCTCTTTGGCTGCTCAATTGTACGTATTGGGGAATTTTCCTCAGAGGTAATTTTCCGCGAAGGGGGGTATTTTACGGGGGGTAAACACCCAGACCAGTATTCAGCATTCTCAACAGCTTTCAGCTATCTTACTAAGCTTAAAGGGGCTCTGTCTCGTAAACCCTCCTTATAGCTCTTGAAATTTGAATTGCTTTTCTCTATTTTTGTGGGATATTTTGAAGTTCTATTCCCACTCTCCCTCCTACAATTCAAATTCCACTGTATATACCTTATCCTGACTTTGTAACACATGATTACATTTTATCAAATATATTTCCTTTTTTTTTTTTTTTAGCTCAGTAGCATTGAAATTGAAAGGAAAATTTGTTTGCAGCATTATGAATCAACTATGTCCCAAGATATCACGACATACGATTTTTTTTTAATAATAGCCTTGCGGAACTGATTGGGCATATCATAGGCAGTGCAATAGCGCTGCCTAAGTAAAGAGCAATGTGGGCACAATGTTTTATTTATTTATTTTTGTTTGTTTAAACCAGGGCACTTCGTATAGAGGGAGTTGTCTTAGAAACTTCAAGGTGGGCCATTCGATTGAAAATTGAAAGTGCTAGTATCAAATATGATTACATATTTGCTATTAAATTTAGTTCTTACAAGAAAAATTAACTTCAATGGAAGCAGTTTCAATAAAAAAAAATTGTTATTTTGTCCCCTGCCATGTACGCAGACGGGTATGGGGGCTCTGTCTCGTAAACTCTCCTTATAGATCTTGAAATTTAAGCTGCTTTTCTACTCCCCTCCCCCTCCTAGAATTAAAATTCCGCTGTATATACCTTATCCTCACTTCGTTACATATGAATACATTTTATCAAATATATTTACGCTTTTTTTCTTTTTTTTTCTTTTTCTTTTTTTTAGCTCAGTAATATTGAAATTGGAAGGAAAATTTGTTTGTGATATTGTGAATAAATTATTTCCCAAGATGTTAAACGATTATTTTTGATAGTTAGGTATTTTTTTCAAATGCCTACTAGGTTCGCCGGTTAAGGGGTAATATTTGTTTTACAAAAACATGACAAAAATAAATTATAAAACTTGAGGTGATAAATTTAATTAAAAAGTAACACAAAATTCAAATAAACAAAGACACTACAAAAATATTAAAAAATGAAATTAAGTCACTTGAATTATTAAACTAGATAAAAAAAGCAATTAAAAATTCAAATAAAGAGCCAAAAACTAAAAAAATCGTTGCAAAACTTTTTCAATTTTTTAACTCGACTCACATAGAGCTAAATTTCGAAGCAAACTCAACAGTATTTTCTGCGTTTTCAAATTGTGTGGGTTGTGAAGCTGAGGTGGAAGGACGGTCAGCTAGACGACAAGGGGAAGTCATGAGGACGTTGGAAGGAGGATAGGGATGGTATTGCCAATTGTAAGGTGAATAATTAGATTGTGGCGATGTCAATGACGCTGACAAGGGTGACTGCCGTTGGTACACTTCAAATTGCGCTCTTTCTCTCGTAGGGGGGCACAACCCCGCTTCAAAAAGGGTATCATTAATAATTTTTTCAGCAAACAGTTTTTGGTCTGGGCGTAGCTTCTTCATTTTCATAGCCCAACCTTGAGCTAGAATATTCTCTTCTGTCTGAGGTTCATTGAAACATGCTGTAGCTAACATCACTAGTTGGTTAGTGGAATCTGGCAGACGTTTTTTTTCTCTTTGGAAGGAGGAGGGTTTTGGGATTAGTTGGTTTAGCTCTTCTTGAAGGAGACACTTCACCTTGCAATTCTTCATCGGGAAACGGTTGCTGCAATAAATAAGGAATAAATAAATTAACAATTAGCTTGAACATTATGCTTAACAATATTTATATACATTAATTTTTATATTTATTTATTTTTTATGTAACTATGAGCTAGATTTATCGATTTTTCTTCCTTCCTTTTACGTTCCGAAATCTGGAGAGGGATTTATTATTATTTTAAAAAGTAAAGCTGTGAAAGAGAGTCAAACTTTAGCGTAAAAAGCGGCGCGTTGAGGAGGGGACAGACCCTTTCATATACAGAATAATTTCTGTTCGTTTTAAGTTTTAATGTCACTCCTTACTTTCAGTTAAAAAAATCTTGTTTTTTCATTTATTTTACTATAAGGGTTCATTGTTGTGACCCAGAGAAAAACCTAAAAACATAAACTGAGTACGACTGTCTAAGTCTGATTTGAACACTGACTGCCAAATTATTGCATAATATCGGAGGTGAGGTTTCAGAAGTCCGTTGTAAAGTAGACGAAGGGTTTTTGTGGAAATGTGTGCTTCAATTTTCAGATAATGCCAAGATTGTGGGTAAGCTTCAGTTCCACAGCCTGGATGTGTTGTAAGAGAGATTTTCGTCCAGAGGTACACCTAGATACCTGGCAAAACCCATTTCTGGTCGCCTAATCGTTCCTCGAGAATTTGCAATTCCCACTATTTGTGGATCAAGAGTTCTAATCCTCAGAAAAAAGAGAATACACGGTTCGTCAACATTAATTATAAGTCGATTTACATCCATCCATATGTAAGTTTCCTCCAAGATGACTTGTAGTTTACTCTGGAGCGCTGACACGCTAGTATCACAGGAGGCCATTGTAGTTTCATCTGTGAATACCATCAGTTCATCAGAGTCACTATCTTCATTAGAACTGTCTTCACCACAGCATAGTTTGCAGCAACTTGAAGTCCTGTAATTTGGGTTTAAGACACGACTTCGGGTATTCACGTGAACTAGAAATAACAGAGGACCCAGAATCGATCCTTATGGCACTCCGAATTTAACCACGATATCGTTCAATGGGTCTTCTCCTACGTAAATGCGTCGGTTGCTAAGGCAGGACTTGTAAGCTGCTAAAGTGCCGAAAAAACTTGAACAGCCTCAGATTCAGTCGGAGACAGTACTGCTGGCTGCGTCATATTTGGGACAGTTTCCTGAAGAATGTATTTGCCTGGCCGATTCTGAGCTTGATTTCTCCCTGGCATGATCTTGCATTGTAGATTGCACTAGGGTACCTAATGATCGAGCCCTAATGATAGATTCATAGGAGGCCTAATGAATCGGAAAGGCGGTGTACGTTTCGCGTTTTGTGTTAACTTTGGTGTTTAAGCTAACTTGTTTTTTGGCTGCCTCTCCCTGAGAAAATGATATGATCCTTATCTAAGTCTAACCTTGCTGCATTTTGCCTTAGACCTTGATCCGCCTGCGTCTCCAGAGAAGCTTACTGTATCCAAGAAAGTTTTTGGGATACACATTTTGCTGCTTTTGATTTTGTTCATAGATAAAAAAAACGACCTATTTAAGTTAAGGCTAAGTTTCGGCAAGATTCGAATTGCGCTTCGGTAGCCGTATTTCAAGTCATCCGATGAACAATGAACTTTGCTGTTCGTTGTGCGCTCTTAAAACTTAAGACCTTTAGCAACTGCGCTATTGATTCATAATATTTCTTTTGAATGACTGCCTTTTTATTTCTAGGGTTAATATTTACAAAACAGTTCTCAGGACCTTGATAAGTGCTTGGAGGGCTTACATACGAAAATAAAGAGTATCATTTTGATTATTGTAGTATTTCAGTATTTACGAGCGTGTTAGTATTAATTCTCGTAATACTATCGCTACCCAGTATGACTCTTCTAGTGCTTTACTATGACACATCAGTAGTGCTGGTCAATATTGACAAGAAATGAGCAACAGACAAAAACACAAATTAAATGACTATCAGGAGCTAGATAAAGACTAAGTTCCTAGTTTGTACTGTTCTTATTAGTTTAATGCATTTATTCAATATCTTTTTCAGGACCTTGACAAGTGCTTGGAGAGGTCACAGAAGAAAATGAAGAAGAGCAAAAAGAGGAAATCGGAAGTGAATGAAGAGGAGCCTGCCTGGGTGGAGGTTCTCACTGATTTGCTGCTATTCATGTTAGGTCAAGAAAAATCTAGTCTTAGAAATTTGTGTAACGTCGTCTGGAAGTTGCTGATCCCCCATTTGACAGAAAATGCTATTAAATCAGTCTTAGATGTAAGTTGTGCTTTTGGATAGGTGATAATTTTGTTTTCTCTTAAGGTTTTACCTAAGATATCTTATAGAAGTTTATAATAAGAATCAATGCTCATAAGAAATATTGTATTTGATATGTCTAAATATTATAGTTATTGGTGATGTAGAATCGTTTATCTTGTAATAATTAACACATTTTCTTTTGTAAAAGTAGATAACAAACTGACAAACGTGACAGCGGCAATGAGCTACAAAAAGTGTGTTCGAGCGGCGAAACGATATACCTTTGTAGTTGAGAAATATTATCTGTTGAGTTGAGAGTATAGTCCCTTGATAGGAAATGTTTCAGGTGATGATTTTCTTTTTTCAGATTGTCTTTTCTCAGCTTGTCAGGTTCTTATTTTTCAAATGAACAAAAAGTGTCTTCTTGGCTGTAGCAACTCAATAGGCGTAAACATTCAAAGGCGTAAAAACCTGCAGCTTTTTGGGTGTCAATTGTTACCAAAATTATGTTTTTTAGATTTTCGATTACTATTGGGTCGTGTCGCTCTTTACTTGCAGTAAATTACCACTAGCTGTTTGATATGCAGTAGTGATTCATTCAATTCAGATCTAATATATTCTTTGAATCCTGACGAAACAAAAGAAAATTTTTACAAAACAAACAGAGGCTGCTATAAAAGAAGACTTCAAATCTAAAACGAGTAAAAATTTTAAGGAATAAATCTACACCCCCCCCCCACACACACACACCCTAACTCTCCCTGAGTTTTCTTATTTTACTTATGTTTTATTGAAACAAGACATTTTTAACAATGTTTATTTTATGCGATAAAAAATATGCTTCCAGAAACTATATTATCGAAACCGCACTCAGATACTAATGGATCAAACATTGTGGAATCTTGAACATTTTCTGTAGTTAGCACCATACGAAACATGAGCTACTCATATTTTTCTTAAATAAAGTAAAAAAAAATAAATTCGTAGCATATTCGTCAAAATGATCACTCACAGTATATGACGCAATCTATTTGGGAGGGCGAAAGGTGCGAGATGCCGCCTGATCAAAGTGAGTGCCATTAACACGTTTTTTAGTTTACATTTTTAATATCGGTTTTTGATTTGAATACTAAATAGGTGAGACTCTATCAAAACTGATGAGGGTTTCAAGTTCGGTTCTAGACTCAGATAGTATGAGATAGTCAAAAGGATCTACAATGGTTTCATGGTGGATAGTGAAAGAAGTAGCTTTAGACATTTTAGATGAAAAAGGAATACCGACCAAACCTACCAATATCGACCAATAAAACCGACCAATACCGACTATTGCACCGACCAAACAATGCCCAACGATTCACCGAGTTTGTTGTCCTGTTTTGTGGCTTGTTCGAGCATGTGAATCCTTCTCAATTTTGATTTCTGATGCCACGTATTGTCGTGTTTTTACTAAAAATCGTTCATAACTTACGTAACAAGCACAGTTAGACAGAGAAAGTTTTCGAAGGACCCCTCGCCTCCCATAATAGAAAGCGTGTGGGCCTAAAAGTGTGTCATTTCTTAGATTAACAATCGTACTGCTGAAGGAAAAGGTTTCCTTTTAGAACATGATATCTTGAAGTTCTAAACGTTTCCACAGGTCCTTCTCAGAAATTTTTTGGGAGGATGGGAGCTCTGTGACGTTTCATATGGTATACTTTTTCCTACTCTCCAGTGTAAAAACATACTGTGCATGTTACCTCAGGAAGAGTTTTTAGTGTGTCCTCAATAAAGTACTTTGCTTTAGGTATTACATTTTACGTCAGAAGATGGAAAAGTATACGTACTTCCTGATAAGAAAAAAGATGGTAATGTCGGTGAAGAAGAAGAGGAAAGTAGTGAAGACGACGAAGAAGACCTTGCCGATGAAGAGATTGATGAAGACGAAGACGCTGGCGGAAATGATGCTCTAATTAAGTTGAAACTAGATTTGCAAAAGGCCTTGGGTGACAACGCAGCTCTTATGGATCAGGCAAGTTTATTTAATAGAATTGTGATGTTGGCCACATCGGAACTGTTTTTGAAATAAAATGCATTGCGAATGTATATATCACGGGTAAAACTTTTAACTAAATTAGTGTAAAATATATACGCCGAAAATAAAATTATTTAAAAAATAATTAGGCTTCACGTCTGGGAGAGGCACTCGTGCAGAATTTTTCTGGTGGAGGAGGGGGGCACTAATACAAAAGATTTGAGAGGGACAACAATAAAAAAACAGGTTTCATTTGGTTTTTTGAATCAGAAGTGTACAAAATTAAAGAAAATTTAACACTTTTTTTGGGGGGGGGTGGACCATCTCCCGCTGTACCATTGTGTGCATGCATTGTCTGGGAGCCTTTAGCGTCGAAAACAAATGAATATATGGACTCAACAAGTGTCAGTAAGTAATAAATCAAGCAAAGACTGTAATACTTACACTCAAACAATCTGGTTAGTCCAAAATTGCCGTGTTGCCATTAAAATGTAAAAAAAAGCTCAAGGTTCAAAATAAACAAGAACGAACAAGGACCCCGCTTATCTGCAAGTTGGGGCACACTTTTTGTCCAAACCGTGCATCCCATATCCTATAGGGAAGTAGGTATTTTGAAACTATATTTTGCTCACATCCCGTAGGCTATCAGTAAAGTTTTTTTTTTAGAATGTTTTAAACTACGTAATTGGCATTTTGTGTCTTTTATTTTATTTTATTTTTTCATTAAAATCAATTTTTGACTCTTGATATAATCAGCTATATCACCTATGGTTTGAGTGTGACAGCCTTTTTTTTTTCATAGTACTACGCTTTCCTTTTATTGTCCTGTTTTAAAGAAAGTCTCATTTTTGTCGTCCTGAAATGAGGACCTTCTAGTCCAATTGCTGCCTCCCATTGAAAAGATTGTTGTCGTACAATTATTTTCTTCTGTAATTACGTCCACTCCCAGGATCGATCTCTCCTCATCTGAAGGTTTTTCATTTCGCTAAGATGGCGACCATGTAAGCACAGTTCTCACTCTGCCTGTTGACGGACATGATGCTCATCTGAGCGCTCGCTTTGGCTGCCTGTGTGTAAGATTCCTAACACTGAATGATTGAAAGATAGATTTGATGCTGCAGTTCTAGTATGAAACGCTCGCTGTGATCAGGCTATTCCATCTATCCCGCTACTTGATTCCTTCAAACGAATGTTGACACTTCGTGTAGCCTTAGTGAAGGACTAGTAACATATCAGGAACGCTCAGCGTATCTGTTTTTTTTTTATTATATAAAAAGCAAGATAAAAAGAAACGTTTATGAAAAGGAGCATTTGCGATTGAAGGACATATGAAGGGCAGCATACGTTGTTTTTTGCCTCATGATTTTTTTATTATTTTTTTTTTGTCTAGGAATCTATTGACTTGGATGAAGTGAGTGATGATGTGATGCAAGAGATGGGTAGTGCCTTAGGAATGGCTTTTAAAGCTCATATTGCTACAAAACCAAATAAGAAGCCTACGAAAGCGGAAGCAAAAAACACTTTAGCAAGATTACATTTCAAAATTAGGTAAAATCATTTTTTTTCACTGAAACTGTATAATATTTCTCCAACCTTATTTTTAAATTTGACTTCTAGGATAGCGTCCTGGTTAGTTTGATTTCGGGTCTCGAGAAAGTTTCAACCATTGCGGAGGCTGGAATAAGTTTAGATAGCTAAGTCTGAGTATAAAAAAAAAAAAAAAAAAAAAAATACAATGAACTTGGTGAAGATAATTTCTGTTATGCAGAGCTGCACAACAGAAAACAAGCTGCTACTCTAATTACCATCAGCAAAGCTGATGATAATTAGAGTATTCTTTTGATAGCATAGTATATGGTAGGCTATGTTAATGAGTATAGTTAGTATATTTATTGTATAGTATAATGAATATAGTATAGATACTATGGTGATAGTATAGTGTCCTTTTACAATTTGTATTGGCTGTAAATACTGATAATGAAAAAGACAACAAGCTAGAAATATAAATTGATTCATATTCAGAAGAAAGCTGGAACTGTAAATTCTAGATATGTTTTATTCATAAAAGAAATCTAGTAATGTAACATAATGAATAGCAAAATTTTCTTATCCTTTCATCTTTATTTTATTTCCATTTTTTTCTTTTATTTAATTTACACGTCGACGGTTTATGAACGGATCACATTTGATGAAGCTTGAAAAAATGAACAGTTTACCTCATCAACTCTGTTGAAGCACCGTCCACGCACGGGTTCGTTACGACCTAAACATATAAGTTTGATTTTGCGCATGGGAGTCCACTAAAGAATGTTTTTGAGTGCCTCTGTTAATCTTAGATAATAAATATAGTGAAAAAAGTGGCATCTTGATTTGTAAATTTTGAACTATTGAATTTTGAAAATTTGAAGCTTATTTGATCGAAATTTAAAGTTCTAGTTCCTTTTTAAGATTCAAAAGTCTTCAAAGAGCAACTACCCCACGCCCTCTTTTCTCCTAATGGATCTGATCGAAATTTTGAGATAGTCATTTTGTTCAAAATTGTCCGATGATTTTAGTAATGCCTGCGGAGTAGACACAACCCCGCAGATCCTGGGGTTATTGGTTGTACGTTATAACCCAGGACATTTAAGTTCCTATGGAAGGTATGGTCATGTAAATCTTGGAGGAGTTTGATTGAAAATTGAAAGTTCTAGCCCCATTTTTCAAAGTCAAGAGTAATCAGATGGTAACCAGGCGAAGTCAAAAGTAATCAAAATCAAGAGTGATCGGACGGTAACCTAAACGAAGATCTTTAGATTCTAGAATTGGATGCTTAGCGGTAACTTGGTTCTTCAAGACACCGAATATTTGTCGAGACATGAAAGCCTTTCTAGATACGCATTTGTTTAGAAATGTGCTGCTTAAAAATTGTAGCTTACTCTTGAAAAACAGTTCGTGATGCTGAAATTGAAATAACAGATACGCTTTTCTCGTGTCACCATCCTTCCTCCCATATAATTGGAATGTTTATTAAGTGCACATTGTTGAAATGCTGAAAAATTGAACTTTGTTCATTTCAGCCAAGAATGTTTATGGCTTATATTAACATATTATAGATTTTATATTCAAAATTAATTATTATAATTGCTTTATATTCAAAATGTTTTATATCATTGTCTATAAAATTGTGTTCATGTTAGATCATCTTCTACTAAAGGTTAACGGGTTTTATTTCTATAGACCTTTTTTTTTAAGACTAATTTGATCGAATGTTGAATGTCATTATTAAATAATGCTGCCGCTGAAGAAAAAAAAAATAGATTAACTGAAAAATTTCGAATAAACCTGAGGTAAAATAGTTTTTGACTATATTTACATGGAGACTGGTAAAGTTACTCAGGGTGGTCGGGTCGATGGAGGGGGTGTGTGCCCCCTAGATTCTTTTCTTCCTCCTCTGCACCTTTTTTGGGGTATTCTCACTTAAAAATGCCGCTTTTGGGTATTTTCATTAGAAAAAAAAAATGACTCTCCAAAAAAAATGGCTCCATTGAAATTTTCTTTGACTCCTAGTTTACTCCTGTGCTCAGGGGCTAAGAAGATAAGGCCTAGCAAATAATAAGACTCCTTCAAAACAGTCACACAAATGGGTGAATGTCTAGGCTCTAACCCCGCCTAATAAAATCTAACCATAAGAACTCGTACGCTAAATGTTTTATGCTTTATATTTTAATGATATATGGAGGCCAAATGGGAGAAGCACATTCAAGTGAGGGTTAAACATAAGAGCAATTAATGGTCTTTGTACTGGTCGTTCGTATGCTAAAGATTTTATGCTAGATGTTTTTATGATGTATGGAGGCCAAACGGGAGAAGCATCTTCAAGTGAGGGTCAAACATAAGAGCAATTAACGGTCTTAATACTGGTCGTATGTACACTAAATGTTTTATACTATATATTTTAATGATATATGGAGGCTAAACGGTAAAAGCATTATTGCAGTGAGGGTCAAACATAAGAGCGATTAACGGTCCTTATACTGGTCGTTCGTATGCTAAATGTTTTATGCTATATATTTTAATGATATATGGAGGCTAAACGGTAGAAGCATTATTGCAGTGAGGGTCAAACATAAGAGCAATTAACGGTCTTAATACTGGTCGTATGTATACTAAATGTTTTATGCTATATATTTTAATGATATATGGAGGCTAAACGGTAGAAGCATTATTGCAGTGAGGGTCAAACATAAGAGCGATTAACGGTCCTTATACTGGTCGTTCGTATGCTAAATGTTTTATGCTATGTATTTTAATGATATATGGAGGCCAAATGGGAAAAGCATATTCAAGTGAGGGTCAAACATAAGAGCAATTAACGGTCCTTATACTGTTCGTTCGTGTGCTAAATGTTTTATGCCGTATATTTTAATGATATATGGAGGCCAAACGGGAGAAGCATATTCAAGTGAGGGTCAAACATAAGAGCAATTAACGGTCCTTTTACTGGTCGTCCATATGCTAAAGATTTTATGCTACATATTTTATGCTACGGGAGAAGCATATTCATGTGAGAGTCAAACATAAGAGCGATTGATGGTCCTTTACTGGTCTTTTGTATGCTAAATATTTTATGCTGGATATTTTTATGATATATTGAGGTTAAACGGGAGAAGCATATTCATGTGAGGGTATAACATAAGAACGATTAACGGTCCTTATACTGGTCGTTCGTGTGCTAAATGTTTTATGCTATATATTTTATTGATATATGGAGGCCAAACGGGAGAAGGATATTCAAGTGAGGGTCGAACATAAGAGCAATTAACGGTCCTTATACTGGTTGTTCGTATGCTAAAGATTTTATGCTAGATATTTTTATAATATATTGAGGCCAAACGGGAGAAGCATATTCAAGTGAGGGTCAAACATAAGAGTAATTATCGGTCTTTATACTGGTTGTTCGTATGCTAAAGATTTTATGCTAGATATTTTAATAATATATTGAGGCCAAGCATGAGAAGCATATTCAAGTGAGGGTCGAACATAAGAGCGAGAGACATCATATTTAACTGTTATTGAGGAACGCAAGAAGTTCGACAGAGAACTATGAAATTATGATCGGTCAGGCCAACCGGGATGATAATCGGTCAGGATAATATTCTCAACATGCAAAATATTTAAAGACTTGGGAATGACAAGTACACACATAATTTAGCACTGAAAGAGAATCAGAACAATTCAAGTTAGGATCTATCGGCAAGAATTTTTTTTTTTTTTTTTTTTATCATCCTGTCCTGTCTCTTGTTTCCGTCCAACTATGCAAAATGTTCTAATTTGTGTCCTAGTCGTTTGCCTAATCTAGTTTTACCCAGAAGTGGTATGCATTCAATTAGTTTTATTCATTTTGCCCCTCAGCTTTACTATAGCCCTACTTAAATGTTGCCTTCGTTTCACCAGGGTCGCTACATGCACATAATTTTCTCAAATAATATTTATGCGCGTAGGCTTCGAACAGAAATCTTTACCTCATCTAAATGTAGATGAAAGTGGAAGTTTAGTAATGATTTAAAGAAAATTAAGCATATTTTACAAATTGCATGCTTAGAGATCAAATTTAAACTTTAATAAAAGCAAAGTTTGGTTATTATAACCAGAGAATTAGATGGATACTTATTTATTCAGCATCCAGTCATTGTTGCGAAAAACTTGTTGACAACACTGTCCCTTAATGTGTGGATTTCAGTTGTCTAATCCCCCCCCCCATTGGCAAATTTTAAATAACCCAGTAGCTTCAATAAACCTAGATTATGACAAAAAAGTTCAAAATAACCAGTAGCTGTATTCAATGAATACTTTTCACATGGTTTCAATTATAGCTTTTATCTAGTTCTTCTTGTTCTTCTTTTTGTTTGTTTCTGAAGATTTTTTTGCCATGTTCAATTTCTCGCATCTTCTATTTTGAGAGTTTGAAAGTGGGAGTTGGACAAGCCTAGCAGATAAGTGAGTAAAGTTTGGTTAGAGTTTGCTGAACTCTGCTACTATTACTCCTAGTAACTCACGGCAGTACCAAGCTTCCTGAGGCCAACACAGCTACGCACGCTTCTCCTCCATCCCAATCGGTTCAAAGGCTCCCTTTTTACACCCTCCCAGGAAGCTCTCATTGCATTTGGGAACTGCAGCACCATTTCAGACACAGCATTTGCAGGGCTTTGCCTTCGATAAAGTGATGTCCGTTGCTCATAGCCGAAAATGTTGTGCCCGTGCAGACTATTCGTAGTAGAGATGTTGTAAAGCTGTTGTAGATTTGTGGTAAATCGTTTGTACAGTTCCCTTAAAAGTGTGAATATACCACCTCTTATCTCTGTTTCTTGGTGAGGATCATGTTTCAGACATTTTATATAATACATACTTACGTACTGAATCCTCGTGCTGGGGTGACGTTGAGAGTGTCGTCAGCCTTCTCCACTCGGGGCGGTTTGCAACAAGGGCCTCTGCATCAGATAGCAAAATTTATGGTCGATTAAAGTTGGTTTTGATTCATTGCCATAAATCATTTAGTAGAATCTATCTGACGATAAGCTAATTTATGAATATACATGGTAAATCGTAAAAAGAAAAAGTGCCTAAGTGACTTCTCTGTGTGAATTATGGCTGATAAGTCTGAGTGACAGCGCAATTCTCTTCTTGAAAAATTTTTTGAAACAAACAATAAATCGCAAATCTGGAAGAAACCGAATATTCTCCCCCATGAACACATCTTGTTCATCGGATAATGCAAAATCCAGCTTTCGAAACAGAAATTGAACTCCATGAGAGCCTGGGTTAACATGAGAATTATGAAGAAAATACTAACAGTTTTTCCTACTTTTTTAGAGGCTGAATTGTAAAGAAATGATGAATGTTATATTGTGAAAGGATTTTTTGAGTGTTGCTGAAACCACAATAGTGAAGTCTTTGATTAAGGTTGATATTGGGGTAAATAATCGTATTTTGGACGTGACTACATTCTAGACATAAGTGTCACGTCTTTTGACACGGTAAAAATTGGCTTTCCCAGGGACTTGTCAATTGTCGGTACTGTAATCTGGACCGTGGTCCAGTTTATGACAATTTAGTCTTAAGCGGATGGTACGTGCGTAAGTGGCCGTTATCTGTCAAATACTGTTAAACTAAGCAGTGTTCAAATTTTTTAAGGCTTGCATGGGAAATTTGTTGTCATTTGGTGGGCATTAGAGGCTTTAGTATCGAGAAGTATGTATAGCTTTTTCCCACTCCTTCTCCTTGACCTGCTATCTGAGAAGCGAATATTTACCATGTTAAAAAAATGCATACTTCTCGAGTAGGCTAATGTTGAACCAAGCTTTTAAACTAAATATTATTTTGATATTGAATGATAACCATAATTAATAGGATCACTTCATTTGGTGGGTATTAGAGGCCTTAGTATCGAGATGTGTGTATAGCTTTTTCCCATTCCTTCTCCTTGACGATTATTTATCATGGTAAAAAATGCATACTTCTCGAGTAGGCTAATGTTGAACTAAGCTTTTAAACTAAATACTATTATGATATCGAATGATAACCATAATTTATAGGATCAGTGTTATCCCGTATAATTATGTCTACAAGGCGTTAACCATGGCGTATAAAAAGAGGCTGGAATTGTTCACTCGGCTTGTTGATGTCTGTTTCAATCATGGAGATATTGGGAAGCATAAATACCTTGCATTGATGTCTACTTTGAAGAAGGCCGTTACGCTGCCTGATCTTGTATCGGAAGCTATTGAGGCTGAAGATAGCCCTTTATCCAATATATGCAAATTCTCCTCAGAGGTTAGCTTTTTTTACATTCCTCTTTTTTACTTTCTTCATTATTTTTTTTCAATCTCATTCAATCCGTTTTGATGCATTTCACTTTAAAATAACTGCTATTGGCATTGTACGAGCACTGACAAAAAGTTGGTTTGGACTGACATGTGAGGCATAGGTTTTTTTTTTTTTTTGCCTTTTTGCAGTGCGTTAACAAGGTACAATCTAGTTTAACACTTTCTTTCTGCTGTGGTAATTTTTGTATTGAAATTTGAATTGCATGCTAAATTCCAGTAGAATTTTATATAAGGGTTGAAAATTACCTCTTACTAGGAAAACATAGACACTTGACTTATTTAATGGTCGATATGTCACTATTGTTTGCTTTTAAAATGGTTTAGTGATTTTATTAACTAGCCAAAGATGGTTGTTTCCATGAAGCTAATTTATTGTGTATCGTTGTTAGATTTTGTATAACCATATTGTTTAATGGCTATTGTTTGTACTAACGTTATTAGAAGGTACTTGCCCAGACTTAAAAAAAGGTTATAGCAAAAATAACAGTAGGAAATAACTTACCCAGCACCAAGAGAAACGGCCAATAATCCGCATACTATCCTTATAATAGTCAAGTACAGACAAGATCGTTCTGGATAATTAGGAATACCAGACAAAATAATGGAATCCTCCGTACTAGAGAACATTCAATTTTATCAAAATGCAAGCAGATAATAAAAAAGCAATAAATGGACATTAACAATTAAATTACCAAATATTACACTGTCAGGGCTCGTTAACAAGAATTTTAACTGTTAATTACACTTTTCTAATTAATTAGATTTGTTATTAATTCTTGTCACAGTAGCTGGCATATAAAACAAGAACTCCACAGCGACTTCTGGAATGCTGCTGAAAATTAGAAATCCTCTTGGAGTGACTTATTCTGTAGTGACTTATTCTTCTCGAGGCATTGAGTGAGCAGCGTATATACAGGACCTTGATTAATAAGTTTAAATATCAAACAAAACAAACTAAATAACACTTAGTTGCTCTTGAACTTGCTGCTTGACCAGACATGGACGCCTCACTGGGCAGCTAGAAGACTCCGTTTGGTTAACTCTGATTTATTGGGATCTTGTGCCAATTCTTCACCAAACTGGAGTCAACAGCTCTCCCACTTTCTTTTTACCAAACTTCTGAAATCCTGATGAAACACTCCTTGCTAGAGAGTGTTCCATTTGATAAAATGTATAAACAAAGTTAAAATGGATAAATAAATGATGCGTTGTTATGCATCGGGACCCATCAGAGACATACCACAAATCAATTTCTGTTTAGACAGTTTGGCAATCTAGTGTTTCCATGCATATCTGACTGGACTTCCATGAGATCTAGCACGGAGTTTTAGCTAAACCTCCGTGTGATTGTTGCTTTAGTAATGCCCGAAAAGATTATGCCGCTTTTGTTTTTTTTCAACATGATGTATTTTATTAAATGTATAGGAAACTTTGGGAGCCTTATATGAAGTTCACAAATTAGAGTTATCTTCCTGACACAATTAAAATATACGGTTAAATATATTTTTGTGATTTTTGATGTCTGACTTTAACACGTCTTTTTTAAAAGTATCTGGTTTCCAAGATGATGAAAAAGAACTTGAAGATGATGCATACTTAGGCCCCCTTTCAGGTCAAAAACGGATAAAAATATGAAAAAGAAAATCAGTAACGTAATTATGTCGGACCGTAGAACAAGGCATAAGAATTGAAATCGCGAAAAAAAATAGGCATGTTCACAGTACCTCACAGAATGATCAAGCTCACAGAAGACGACTTCGAAGACTTTTTTACACAACAGGAAGTTGTATTGAAATATGATTCAGTTGAAATGATGGTCAATATGTATACATTCCAAATAAAAATGAATTGTTTGCTCTTTAAATGCATATGAATATGACATCATTCACGTGAAAAAAATGTTGTTTTTTTTAAATTAAAGCTCTAAAATACAGTCAGCCGAAGGGTGTACGTCCTGTCTATGGCCCCCCGAAATATTGCCATGCCCTGCCGGTGAAGCCTGCGCCCCACGCTGCGTATCGTGGGTATAGAAACAAGTGATTGGTATTCTTTTCAAAACACAAAAATAGCATCTTACCTTAAGCAAATATAGGAGTTCTCCAAAAAGGAGGTTAAATGCTACAGAAAATCTTCCGAGTTTGATAATTTTATTTATCCGCTCTGTGTTTGACAAAGAAAGTGGTCAAACATTACAAATTTGCTGCTTATAAAATGCACTTTTCCCCCGTTATTTTCATGATTTCTATGTTTTTTCCTGGCTTGACTGTTTTTTTGTAAAGAAAAGCAAAAGAAAATTTTACAAGAGTAAGCACGGGTCTATCCTTCTCTCTTTTACCAATTTCTTGACAGGTCTATGTTTGAAATGCAATTTGCGAAAGTAATTTCCTTCAATGTTGGGACACAAATCATTGCTTCGACTTATTGAATCATGCGTCCCGTGTACACCCTTGTAGTAATTAATGACCGTTTAGTTTCATTTGTATGTCATTTTTCTTCGTTTCTTTTTTTATGAGTAGGCTTTGTTTACATTTAAGTGTTGTAAAGCTAGCTGTGTTCGGTTACCCATGCCGAGTCAAATTCGTTGAATTGTTAGTACTTTCAGTCACTAATTGTTAAAATAACTAGGCTAATTGCCTTTCTTTTACATTCGGTGCCTACAAAGGGCACAAGAGCTTTCAATTTTCAATGGATGAAATCCCGCCCAAGCTTCTAGGACCATCTAATACATACGGAGTGATGGGAGGAAAACGGGGAAAATACATTTGAAGCCCGTAGCTCTTTAATAAATTAACTCCTGATGAATCTTTAATCTTAAAATAAAGCCTTATTTTTCGTTTCAGATGTTCCTGATTGCTGAATTGTGTAAGCAATAGCATTCAGAAGCATTTGACATATTGAATACTATCTTGCCGAAAATGAAAAATGTGGAAAAGATGAAGCCAATTTTGTTGAATTTGAAGAACGCAGTGTCACAATACCAAGAAAAGGTCACAGTAAACAAAGATTCGAGGGATTCATTCATTAAACTATCTGCACAATTAGGAGTCCAATATAATAAACCTAAAATATGCTTTTTTAGCTTCCTTCTACTTTCTTCTATTGTTAGCCTAATATCAATTGCAGTTCTATTTTTTCTTTTCTTTCATTAATTAGGGATTCTTCTCAACTACAAATAGTCCCCGCATTTGCATTGTGGCTGCGTGGATTCAAAGCTTGGCCAAGTATCACCAGGCAATGTTATATTAGATTCAGCAGGAGTTTATTATATAAACAAACATAATTTACGCTTCTCTATGCAAAACGTACGTTGAGTACCTTAAACTTAATAATTCCTCTCAGTCAGTGTTACGGCTCTTGCTTCACTCTTCAACACAACCACATCCCTCATAAAAACATTTCAAGATCTAATAAATTCCCCCCTTCCTCCCCGACAGCAAAACCACCTTAACCTTACAAAATGATAATAATAATAATCAAACGGAGATAAAAATGATAATAATTAAATAAATAAAAATGAAATTTCTTAATTAATCTCTATTAATTAACAGATTTGGCTGGAATGAAGCCAGCTTTGTCGAATTGGGAGAACGTAGTATAACAGTACTAAAAAAATCCACAATTCATCCTCCGGACCGACATAGGACTGGATGCATTTTTTTTTCTATTTATTGTAAACTAGTCGACCACTTGGGGTCGTTTTAACAACCCCTCTTGGGATTGTTTTGCGTAGCGGATTTGGTTTTTAGACCCTTTGAATAGGGCTTTGTTTTGCCATGGCGGTAACTCAGGCCATCAGCTCTCGCAAACTAGTCTTAGCTTCATTTGAATGGCAGCCCTGACCTTCAGCCTTAGCTAGTTAGCATAGAAAGGTGGAGGGGCTTAAATTCTAGATCTACTAAGATCCGTTGCCGCTACATATCCACAACTCGAGCCCAACTTAAAACAGAAGAAGAAAGAATAAGAACGAAACAAAACCCTGAGGACTGTGAAATAGTGAATTAACGATATATCCTGACTTACTGTGAAACGTATCAGATTGCACCTCGAAAAACCTTATGCATATCAATTTAAACTCTGGAAATTCTTGAATGATTTTACCAAGGTAACTTAGCCTTAGGTGGTGGGGCAAGGTCCTATAGGCGAGGCTACTAGGATAATACTTGGAACTAGTTTCAGCAGCTACGAAAGTGCCCTTGAGCTCTTGAATTTGTCCACCTTATTCGATCGAAGATATGAGCTAATAATGAGATTTGGGAAATCACTATTAACAAACGAAGAAACACCGATCCATACTTCCACCATCCGCATCAATCAGCAGACATACTAGGCATTACAACAAACTAGAACCAGTCAAGTGCCCTACGAACAGATTCCTAAACTCCTTTGTACCATATTTCGTAAGAACACTTAACAAGTGAACTGTAAAAGTGTTTTGTGATTGTAAAAGTAGCGTAATTTAGCGTTCATTTTTGAGTGCTATGATAGCTATTTTAAATAAACGAATACGAATAGCAGTCGGTCAGAAAGAAATTAAGCGCTCCTATAGGGAAGGCCTTTTATTTTTATTCAACAAGTTTAAAGCAAATGTAGATGAAAATAAAAAAATGCGCATCCTACTATTGGAAGAAAATCTTCGGAAAGTGAAGAAGCATAGCATATATCAATTAATTACTGATAACATAATTAAGTACTTGCCATCTTAAAAGGTTTGAGATGCGATGACATGAATCGATTGTGCATTTAACTGTAAGTTCACTTTTTCAAATTTGAAGGAGAGTCAGGGGGAAAAAACAGATCAATACACAGCCAAAAATAAGTTACAAAATATCTCTAGGCAATCTGTATTTGCTCTTTTTTATGGCGATACTGTAATTCAGTTCTGATCATAATTTCCTTCAAATTTTTAGGAAATAGTCATCCCTGTTAAGGTGAGGATATCAGTAATATAAAATTGAGCTTATTTGCTATGCTAGCCCTTTGTATTTATGGGGAGCTGAGTTGCAGACGTCCAAAGCTTTAGAGGTTAATATTTTGTTTGCCAGGAGGATCTAGTCTGATAAGTAGGGCTCAGGCTCGTCTCTAGGTGCTAATATTTATATTGTGAACATTTTAATATACATTTTTGAAGTTTAATTTCTGATAATTAGGCTGCTGGTAAATCTTTACCCCCAGCCCTCCCCAGTGCTCTCTGGGTAAGTTCGTCATGTACTTAGTAAAACTATTTTGGTGTTAGATCTTAAAATCAGTCAATTTGACTAGAAGCTTGTGTGGGACAGCCATGGAGTAAAAACATCTTGCGAGCCTGTGTGGGAAAGTATTTATCCCAGATAAGCGCTTACGCTTGTTTATCTGTTACTGTGCGTTCACTCCACGTCGGGATGATAGGATTTATTAATAATCTTTCTATTTTGTGCGTTCGGCTGAATAATAAGCAAAGTAAATTACCCAGGTTATTGTTATTGATACAAGATAGTGAAGGAATCAATACTTTCTTATTAAATTCCGGCTTTTAATAAGCTCTGATGATTTTTGCAATAAAATAATGCATAACTCTTACTATAGACTTTGATGACTATGGAAGATAAATATTAATGATCTCAAGATTGTAAAATACTCAAGTATTTTTCCCCCTTTTTTTTAATTGGTCATCTCTTATTTGGTTATATTGAGGCTAAATCAGATTTTCTACTTTACCAAATTTTGACTATTAGAAATGGACTGTTACACACTTTAAATAAGTTCATTCACTATTAGTTTACTCCCGCGGTTGAACGGAAAAAAGTAAACTGGAAGACTAAATAGACATGACAAATCAAACATGGTTATAGACAATAGTGAGCATATTTTAAGACCCGAACAGCTTTCATCCAAATTAAAATTTTACTAAAATTTTAATTTATTATTTTATTTATTATTTTTATTATTATTATATATATTATATATTATATTATTATAATATATATATATATATATATATTATTATCTATATTATATTATTTATTATTATTATTTTATTTTTTGTTTTATTTATTATTTATTATTTTATTTATTAAAATTTTATCAAAATTAAAGTAACGTTAACACTTAAAATAAAAGGAAATTATCCTATATATAAACAGAAGCGCCACCCCCATCGATCCCTCCCGCTATTTACACTGAAACTTAAATAGTGTTTCATGAAAGGAATTAAGAATACAACAAATTTAATCATCCAATGAATGCAGACGTTTTATTTATCGAATTCCTTTTGAAAACAGTTGAGCTGATAAATTTATTGTTTAATACAAATACTACTAAATACTACTAAAATGAGTATACTATTGTGCTAAAATACTAATATACTAAAATACTGAAAACACTGAAATACTAATAATACTACTAAATGAGGCCACACTTCCCAACCTAATTTTCATTTTACCACGTAAATAATCATGCAAGTTAATGCGACTTGTGATTTTGTGATCTATGAATCCGTGATGGATTTAAAATTAATTTTCAATTCAGCTGGACAACCATGCTAAATTGTTAATTATTAGGCTGTCTTCATCAGATGTATTTTTTGTATATATTTTCAATGATTTTGTGTTTTCACTTTTCTATTTTATATTTTCATTTCAAGTCTGATTATCCCTCGAATATCCTCTCTAGCTCTTACGCGGGTATCGGCATTCACCTACTATGCCATTAGTTGGTTGGAATATTTTAGTGTTAATTCTAGAATTATTCCCAACGACGGTAATAAACAATGAATAGTAGAGTTAAAAAAAAAAAATATTGTGAGATTTGAAATGCATGTACTATTAATCTATGTTTAAAATAATGTATCATTATCAAGAACGTACCCTGGATTTTTGTTCGGGGGGGGGGCAGGTTCAGAGCGTTTTACAAAAAAAGAACTTTTAGAAACTCATCAAATATGGCTTATATGCTTTATTATGTTGTTAAAAGTTGGACAGAAATTTTGAATGGGCGGTCAAACCTGGCCCGTTGCCAGGATACGACCTAGGTCATTATCAATGTTCACTATTATGTATCTTACATTATGCATATTTTATATCACTATAATGTTTGTTCATAACAAATTGATTTTTTAAAATTTACTGTGCCCTGCGCGTTGAGAAAGAAAAAATTTAGGACATAACAACCTTAAAAAGGGAAGTCTAAAATCAAAGAATAGTTATTGGTTTTGTATTACCCTGTTTTGCTATTCTACCTTTTTTTTATATATATATATTTCGTTTGCAATTAGCTATTAGTTTTGTATATTACTCTACTCTCTATTCTGGTATCTATTCTTTTGGGTTTTGTATTTAATCACTTTGGGATTTTGCAAGTTTATTTTTTGTTTAATAATATCATAAGCTGAATCCATATTCAAATTTCATTTATCTCTTTTAATCGGTAAATATGCAGAAAAAAAAGATTATTTCTATGCCTTACCTAGCCCATTGCGTAAAACCCCTATCAGTAGCAATAGCTGCGTTCCCACAAACTGTATAAATTCGTGAAGGTTATAGAAGCAATGCATCTATACCAAGAAACTCTGACCACTTAGGTCTCCGAGTTTGTTAAGTTTTCCTGAATTTCCCCAAAACCAAGCAGGGTCAAAATTCTAGTGGAAGTAACGTTAGGGGAAATTAACGATTTATGTTACGCGTTTACGTTCGCAGATTTATGAACGCTCATTTTCGAAATTTCAAAGATTTTTTTTTTTTTTTTTTTTTGAGAAAGTCTATGGAAACTCTATAAACTTGGCGATAGTGGAGAGAGAAGAAATTTAATGCAAAATAACTCTGCTAAGTAGCTCGTTACTAATCACTAATTTCTACCCTAAGCTATTTGGTTGAGTGGTATTCATCCCATGGGTTTGCTATGCCGCAGTAAAGAGAAATTACTTTGATAGGCTGCACTTGATCATTAACGGAAGCTGAGCAGCAAAAATACTATTTAATAATCGATTGTTGTTTGTTAGAAAATGCTTTCCGAGTTACATTCGCTACCTTTGTGGACTGCCTCGGTATAGTTGAGGGTGTGGACTTCATTAATTAAGTTTAACGCAGTTAGCAACGACTTGTATAACCCTGTGTCACACCGTTGTGTCAAAAATGTCGTTTGCTTGGCTGTCATAGTGCAAGTTAGTCAAAACGGAATCATTGATACCAGCAGACAAGCAAATTACGATAAATGTCGTCATTGGAATAAGAATCTGAATAAAAGATATACATGATCAAGATTTAACTTTAGTGTCCTGAGCATTCATTATCCATAAAATACAGGGTATCCTCAAAGTGTGAATACATGAAATTCTGATATTTTATTTATTTATGTTATGTTTCGTTCCCAAATCGAATGATGGTTCTGTCATAAAAAGAAAGAATTGAGGTGGTACTCTTGAGTATTGAGGCAAGTTTGCGGGGGTTGAACTTTCGAGGGGAAATTCTACACTGGGACAGTTTGCTTCGGAATTTCTATGCGAAGTGGGTGAGTTGGGGGGGTGAGGGGATTTGGGGGCAGAAACATCCCATTGGGAGTGGATTTTTGGCGAGAATTTTTCAAAGAGGGGAATCTTCAACATGATTTGAAATACTATCAGAAATTCTAAAAATAGAAGTTTTTCAACTCATAGTAAGGAACAACATTAGACCTTGAAACGAACATGAAATAATTCTGTACATGGCGATTTTGAATTTCTCATTCTGTATATAATTCTAATGGTCCTAGAAGATTGGGATAGTGCTCACTTAACGAAAATTAAAAGTCCTAGTACCTTTTTTAAATGATAAAAGAGATTGGAGGGCAACTAGTCCCCCTCCCACGCTATTTTCCCCCAAAGCTATCCAATTTTTTGTTTACATAGCCTTTTGTTCAGAATAGTTGAACGGTCCAATATCCATGCCTCTTGGAGAAAGGGCTACAATTTATCAAATTTGCCCATTGTTTACACACAGTATTTGTTATTGGGAGGTATACAGACACTTTTCGACGGATAAGGGGATTTTCTACGGGGAGTGGAAAGTTGCATGGGGAGAATTTTCCGTTGAAAAGGAAGTTATCGGAGGTGAAATTTCAAGGGGAAATTTTCTATGGGAGAGATTTCCCAGAATTCCAATTCAATTTTTTTTTTACTTGTCTTACTTTTTCTTTGGCGACTCAATTTTACATTTTGAAATATTCTGGGGAGTTGTCAGGGGGAAAATTTTCGAAAGGCTTGGAGATGCCTTGGAGATTTTTCGGTAAAAGAAGGGATTTCTGCATGAGAAGCACTCCACTGGGAGTTGATTTTTGGGAAGAATATGCCTGGGATGGGATTTTCAGCTCTATGCGAAAAACGATCAGAAATTTAAAAACAACAAGTGTTTTCAACTGAAAGCAAGGAGCAACATTAAACCTTAAAACGAATAAAAAACTAGACCTACGTTGCCTGAGCAACGTGAAGTGCTGCGGCAACTTTTGTCTGGCTTCGCCGAATAAAGTGTTGCGAGAGCAACACTTTGGTTTTGTTTCTTTGCTATCGGTTAAACGCTGAAGTTGTCAGCCTATCGAAGCTTTTAAAACATTATGTTCAAAGAAGAACGCGATCAGTAGTCACATGATCAAGGGCTATTCCTCAGCGTTGAAAAAACAACAATAACAAAAGAATATCGAAAGAAGGGGCTAAATTGACTTTACAGCCAGTTGAACTTTATCCTTTTCAATCGTAGACATCGTGACGGATTAAGACTTGGAACAATATCCTTATATAATCTAGTTGGTATTATAAAGCTATACGTAAATTTTCAGGATCAAAATACCATAGATGACACTCTATTAATTATTACAAAACTCCCTCGTTGTTTTACGTTATCGTTTGTACCCGTTGCGTAAACACTTAATTCTAGGTTACAGTGAGTATGGGTAGGCTACACCAACTAGCAAAAGTCACAAGCCCCTCTTCACTAAAGATGATTGTAGCCTAACAGTCGATTATTACTTACAAGTCCCCTATATGTCTATATGAGCCGTCCTGGCCGAGCGGGTTGGTGCGCTGGATTCGGGATCCTTTGTCTGAGAGGACGCGGGTTCAAATCCCAGTGTACCCAATTCTTCAGTTTGGGACGGGGGTCAGTGGCTTGACTCTGTAAGCTTAGCCAGAGTCAACCCAGCTCTAAATGGGTACCCGGAGAAATCTGGGGAAGGTAAACAGGAAGGGTATGCGAAAGCACAGGATGGCTGGCCCCCAACCCCCCATTGCACTTCCTGGCTGAAGGGCCAAGAAACGGAGATCAGCACCGCCGGTACGAATTGTAAAGTCTAATGCCGTAACCTTTATCTTGCCTTTTATATATGTCTTACCACTAGAACCAACTCGGTCTTACCATCAAATACACGGGAAACAAATAAAAGGTACACCAAATAAAAAAAATTTGCAAACCCCTCACTGCCGAAGATGATTATGAGCTAACAGCTGACCTTTCCTTACAACTCCCTACATGTCTCACAATTGGTATCGGCTTATTTTTGGTTTCAGTGTGTACCCTACTACTGAAGTTGTCAACCCCTTGAAACTTTCAAACTAGTATTTCTCATGAAGGAATTTTTGTACCAAAAAATGGATGACATATACTTTGATCAGCTTATCAAGAGCTATCGATTGCCGTCGAAATTTTTTTTATCCGTCTTAGTTCAAGAGTGGAATTTTTTTACCGTAGGTCAACTTTCTAACGTCACCACTTAGAAAGGAGCAAAGGATAAGCTCCAATTTCCTTAGCAATGACAGAACGTTTAAAGTTTAAGAGGTACATCTGATAACATTTCTCTACCTCAATCCCAAGTCCGAAAAAACAAATGATAAACCCAGCCGAAATCACGGCAGCACTTTCGGACCCGTGGGAAAATGCCGCTTTTTTGCTTCTGTAAATTTTTCAAAGAAGATATATTGGCTGTGGGGCCGGGTAACTGTCGCATATATTTAACACTTATAGATTTTAGTCCATCTTCAATTTGAAAGTGGTGCCTGCCTGCTTGCCTGCTAGAACGGAGCTTTCCACTCGAAAGCAGAAACATGGTTTGATGAAACGAAAGCTTGGTTGCACAACTTCAGATACTCCTCTCTGACATAGGCTACATAACTCCACTTCACTTCACACACCATAGGCTCTGGCTCGTGGACAAGCAAAACCATCCTTTTTGGCCCCAGGCAAGAGTTCTGCGGAGCTTTCCAAAATGTAATGCCATATTCATCAATCCGGCCTGAGGTCCACACTTTCCGTAAAAACCGCACAGGTTAGACCCTTACCAGTTTCCAAGAATAAGCCGACATCGGCGGCATAGAAAAAAAACAAAAAAAAACGGGACAATACCAAAGTGTTGCTCTCGCAACACAATAATTATATATATGGGGCAAGTCTTCTCCCCCTCAACAATTCGCTACCGTCTCCTGGATTTCTCAATATTGTTTGGAAAACTGTCAGGAAGTCAGTGGGTATTTCTTAGGTTGGTTAGGGGAGGGTTACGTAGATGGATCTTTTCATGGAGGAATTCGTCATGCGGAAAGAGAATTTCCATGAAGAGGGGGGGGGCTGGATTTCCCACCACTATTTAAAAAACAATCATATATTAAATTAAAAAACAAGTTTTTCCAACTGAAAGTAAGGAGCAACATTAAAACTTAAAATGAACATTAATCGTTCTGTATATGAGGGGTTTTTTCTCCTTGTCAATGTCTCGCTCTTTACGCTAAACTATTTTTAGCTGTTTCAAAAGAGCTATTTATTCTAATTAAACGGCTTTTGGGATTCAGGGGGAATTCTTAAAGAATTGGAACAAAAGTTGAACTTTAGCGAAAAAGCTGTGAGGTATTGACGAGGGGGTGAATCTCCTCATATTACGTATATGAGGGAGTTTCTTCCCCTCGTCAGTACCTCACTCTGTAGGCTAAAGTTATAATTTTGTTATATAATTACCGATATAAATAATAATTTGTTTGTGTTATTTTTCTGCCAATCTTAGCATTTGATATTATATTAAGCAGCTTGTTAACTATAATTTTTATGTGATAACATACCAAAGATGTTGTAGGTTTTCGGCTTTTGGTTGTTATTAAATAATATAAAAAAAAATTCCAACTAAAACTAAGGAACAACACTAAAACTTAAAACGAAAAGAAATTATTATGTATATGAAGGGATTGCCCCCCTCTCAGTACCTCACTCTTTACGCTATTGTTTGACTTTTTGTTCCAATTATTGAAGATTGACTCCTGATACACAAGGACCGTTTAATTAAAATAATAAGCTTTTTACAAATTCACAAACATTTTAGCGTAAAGAGCGAGATACTGAGGAAGGAGCAATTCCCTCATATAAGTAATAACAACCAAAAGAAAAATCTGAGAAAATTGTGGTTCAAACAGTTCGTGGTAATGAACTGTAAGTAAGGACCGACCCAGTTCAATAGTAACCGGAACTCTTAAACACGAAAAAAGGATTTTAATACAAAAAGATATATTAATAGAATCGGCTTTTTATGCTGATTTCAAATATATAAATTTCATTAAGTTTAGTATTACCCATCAAAGGTTAAAAGCCTTAGAAAATATTCCTGATTTTCGAAAAAAGGAGAAAACACCCCTTAAAAGTCAAGTGATCTTAATGAAAATCAAACCATCAGAACAGAGAACCTTACTATATAGGTTTCAAGCTTCTATCTATAAAAATTGGGAATTTGGTATTTTTTGCCAGAAGAACGATCACGGATACGTGTTTATTCGTTGTTTTTTTTGTTTGTTTTTCCCCCAAGTGTGATCAAATCAATCCAGTGGTCCTAGAATATCAGAAGAGGACTCATTCGAGTGGAAATTTAAAGTTGTAGTGCACTTTTTAAGTGCACTACAACTTTGTATGTATAAAAAATACATACAGGAATGAGCCAAGGCATGTGAAGCGCTCAACTTTCTCGTGCGGAAGTTGATCTATCTTTAGAGAGAGTTAATCTTGGTAATTCATGGTCATAAATTTATTTTTTCTGGCGTTAGCTTTAGTGACTTTGCCATTAAGCATAGATTGACCCCATGTCGATTTTCAAGGTAGTATAAAACTGAAAGACATCCCGTCAACTTCTGCAATTTTCCAGTTTCAGACGGACAATTCATTAAATACCGATATAATTCAAGCTACAGTACGAAATGCCGAACAACAAAATGATAGATATAACTGCAATATCCAAAAGTACATTAAATAAAGTTCATAAAATATTCCTGGCTGTTGTCCATATGATTTACAGATAACCCAGAAAGAGCGATTTAAAAAAAATTAAAGTGAAATTAAGCGGATACTAGCTTAAAAAATTAAGAGAATACTCACTTAAAAAATTAAGCGAAAGACATAGAGGAAATGAATAATTAGTAGACTGAAATCAATAGGAAACTTAAATTTTTACTTAAAAAGAAAAATACTCGTAAGATAACGGATTATAAGGAATGTTTCTGGTGGAACAAATTCTGGCTGTATTCTCAAGATTTCCAAGTTTAGCCCAATTATACATTGAGGAATAGGATGCAGAATCAAGAAGATCTAGGGGGAGCCATATTTTTCGAAATCTAGGGGGGACTTTACTGGGCAAAAAATGACCATGGATCATCAGTTATAAATATAGTGGCATTTATTCTTTAAAGCTTTAATAGTTCTTTATTTATTAAATTAAAACTTCTGAAAAACATTTAAATTGAGTTTTTTTTTTAAAGCAAACTACAAATTATGTTCTGGTCTTGAGAAGGCATGGGGATTGTAAGCCCTGCTCATGTCAATTTTGGCTCGTTTTGAGTTTGACTCGGTTATTTATTGTAATTTCTGTTTGTTTTACGTTTCATTTATTTACTGATATTGATTTATGGTAGTTTTACGCTTGGAATAATATTTGACTTTAATTTCTGCTCATTTTTAGCTTAATGGAGCTCTTTACTTTCTTTGAAAAACTTGTTTTATGGGAAAAGTTTTCAAAACTAGTTTCTGTTCGTTTTTAATTGACAATCTTTTTCATAGAAAAAAAATTTATATCTTTTTAGTTTTTTTCTATAAGAATCTATAATTAAGCTTGCAGTTTGTATGTTGGAGAAATTTTCAACAGTTTTTAATCCTGACACAAATAGTCCGACTCGTAGAAACGTAATAAAAATGCATAAAAACACATTTTTGATGCGTCTTTCTAGTTTCTTTTTACCCCTCCCCCTTCCCCCGAAAAATCCAGAATATTTTAGGGGGTCTTTTTTAGGGAAAGGGGGAGGGGTTAAAAAAAATTAAAAACGCATCAAAATGTGTTTTTATGCATTTTTAATACGTTTTTACAAGTCGGAAAAACATTTCCACCCCTCAATGAGCCTTCAGGTAAATACAGAATTAGTTTTAAGGAAGATGTGGGGGGGGGGGAAGGAGTGGAAGGTAGAAATTGATATCGAATCGTTCTTGATTTCTGTGAATGTTTCTGGTCTACACTGTTATTTTGAAAGTAAAGAGTAACACTAAACCCCAAAATAAGCAGAGTTTATTCCGTATAGGAGGGAGACTGCCCCTTACTCATCCCAACCTCTGCCTCATGGTCGCAAAAATTTTGGATGATGCTTATTCGATTAGTAATGGAGAGTTTTAGTTTTTTTTTATGAGTCGAAAGCAACTGGAGACCAACCAGCCCCTGTTCTAAAACAATTTTTGACATTTGATCCTTTTGTTGCCCCTTAGGACCTCAGATCGACATTTTGAGGTACCTCTTTTGTACTTTTTCTTTGGCTACTCAATTTTGTGTACGGGGAAATTTTCACCGGAGGTATTTTTTTGCAAGGAGGGGGGTATTTTCCGGGCTGTAAACACCCAGACCCGTATTTAGCATTCTCAACAGTTTTCAGATATCTCACTAAGCTTAGAACTGATTACATATTTGTTATCAAATGTATTTTTTACAGGTAGAATTAACTTCAATAGAAACATTTTCAATAAAGAAATATATAATTTTGTCCCCTGGCATGCACGCAGAGGGGTAAGGGCACTCTGTCTCGTTAGCCCTCCTTAAAGGTCTTGAAATGTTAATTACTTTTCTCTATTTTTGTAGGATATTTTGAAGATCTACTCCCCCCCCCTCTCCTAGAATTCAAATTCCGCTGTATATGCCTAATCCTGACTTTGTCACATATGTTATTCCATTTTATCAAATATATTTCCTTCTTTTTTTTTAGCTCAATAGCATTGAAATTGAAAGGAAAACTTGTTCGCGATATTGTGAATCAAATATGTCCCAATATATCACGATAAACATTTTTTTTTTTATAAATAGCCTTGCGAAGCTGATTGGACATATCATAGACAGCACAATAGCGCTGCCTAAGTAAAGAGTGAGGCGGGCACAATGTATTATTTATTTAATTTTGTTTGTCCAGACCAGGTCACTTCGTATAGAGGGAGTTGTTGTAGAAACTTCAGAGAGGGGCCATTCAACTGGAAATTGAAAGATCTAACACTCTTTTTAATAGTTGAAAGTCAATGGAGGGCAACCGGCTCCCCAAGCCCATCATTTCCCCCAGACATATCCTATTAAAATTTTGAGATAGCCATGTTGTTCGTAGTTAAAAGGTCCGGAAATTATGTCTTTGAGGATGACCCCCCACACACAACCCTCAGTCCAGGGATTTTAAGTTATGCCCTGGGGTAGCAAAAGGCTTTTATAGAAAGGGCCGTCTTATAAACTTCGGAGGGGGTTCATTGGATTGTTATTCAGAAGTTCTAGTACCCTTTTTAACAGTCAAAGAGGTTGGAGGGCAGCAACACCAACCCCCCACAAACTTTCGTATTTTCCCAAACTACATCTGATAGAAATAATAAGGCCTTTGGGATCGTCACAAAACCTCTTAGTCTTGGTTCAAGGGCTGTTAGTTATATCCCGGGGGAATATAAAGTTTTTATGGAAGGAGTAGCCATGTGAACTTTAGAGGAGGCTCATTTGAATGGAAAAGTATAGCTCTAGTTTCCTTTTAAGAGTCAAAGTGAAGGAGGGCATATAGTCCCCCCCTCCACTACCTGGCATCCTCTTTTCCCCAAACGCATCCGATCGAAACTGAGAGATATCTATTTTGTTTATAATAGTCCAATGAGCATATAACAATGTCTTCAGGGTGAACACAACCCACCGAAGCCCTAGGGTAAGGGTTGTAAGTTAATGCCTTGGACATATAGGGTTTTCATGGAGCGGGTGGTCATATGAACTTCGGATGGAACGGGGCTTATTTCATTGGAAATCGAAAGTTCTATTGCCTTTTTTAAGAGTCAAAAGTGAATGGAGAGCAACCATCCCCTCCCCCCATCCTTTCATTCTCCAAAACACATTCGATCAAAATTTTAAGAGAGATATTTTTGTTCAGCATTGTTGAAAAATTTAATAATTATGTCTTTTCGGATTTCAACTTCCCCACAGTCCTCAGGATAATTTATTTGTTGTTTACATATAGTATATGTTATTAAGAAAGGTATGTGTTTTGAACTTTTTTTCCAAAACGACAAAGGGCATTCAGGTGGTCCTTTCAGATGTGTTAAGTAGTGTGTTGAATTAAATCGAAACAAGTTGTGTGAACACAGATTGTCAAAAGGGCGTAACTCGGGAATGACTGAGTATATTAATTTGGAACTTTCAGGGAATGATAAGGTTGATGATCAAAAAGGCAATATTTGGAAACGACCATTGCTGCAAAAACTACAACCACTACTGATACTACTACCACACCACTCCACTTACATTATTGAGGGAAAGTTAGAACCAAATCAAAAGACGGTATGTGTAGGTACTCTGTCAAAAGAGCATATCTCAAGAATTGATTTGCGTATGAATTTGGAATTTTCAGATAATACTTAAAGAAGACCATCTGACCAAAATGGAATACCTGCAGGATACTATTAACGCTACTATCACTGCTACATTTACTACTTCAACTACTCCTTCTATTGCAACTACTTGTAAGGCTAAGAGCATTAAGATTAAAATTTCAAGGGGCATATGAACAAACAGGTTATCAAAACGACATATCAGCAATGGCTAAATAAATCAAGTTAAAACTTCCAGGACTTGATGAGAGGGATGTTCAATTGACCAAAAAGCATTACAATAATACTACTGCTGCTACTAGGACTACTGCTATTACAATTAACAGTGCTACTAGCAATACCAATAATACTACTGTGACAACTATTATATCTATGACTAAGGGTTTGAAGGTGAAATTTTCAAGGATTTTTTTTAGGGGGGGGGGTGAATTTAATTCAATATTCACGATTTGCGAAAAATCCAAAAACTCCTGAACTGTCATCAAAGGACACCCCATCTGTATGTAGATTGTCGAAATGACGCAACAGCAATATCTCAGGAAGGTTTGGTGTGTGGAGTTAAAACTAACAGGGGTTGTTTTGGGGGATTTTGAACTAACCAAAAGGAAATATTTGCTTCCTAAGGCGACTACTTCTACTCATTCTACTACTACTGTTACTATTTTACTACCGCTACTACTACCACTAAAATTAAGGCTACTACTATAAATTCTACTGCTATAGCTGCTACTACTATTGAAACTAAGGGTATTAAGGCAAAAATTTGGAATGTATTGAAACTCTATAGAACTAAATAGTACTACACTATGCCCTCACGGGTTGTCAAGAGGACGTATCAGAAATACTTCAGGAATCGCTAAATATATTAAGTTGAAACTTTCAGGGTGTGTCCAAGAGATATTGAAGAAACCACAGGTGCTATGCGCATGCTGCTACTACAATTATTGCTACAACGCAAGCTAAGAGCATTAAGGTGAAGCTTTTAAGGAATATTTAGGTGGACGTTGAATTAAATCAAAACAAACTATGAGCTTGTGGACTTTCAAAAGGTGACAAAGCAATATATCGTGAACGGTTTATATTATTAAGTTAGACCTTTAAGGGTAAATCGTGATGGATTTTGAACTAGCCAGAGCGGCACTATATGAATACTATTAATAATACCACTATAATTAATGCAATCACGACGCTTAGGGTATAAAGGTGAAGTTTTTAGAGAGCGTTTAGGGGAAGTTTCAATTAAACAAAAAACCCACATGAATGTAGGTTTTCAAATGGGTATATAGGTAATATCATCCGCAGATTATGCTCTTGTCACCTCATCCTTTCTTTCATTATAACCCTAAAAAGCGGGATTGAATCACGTTTTTGCACAGCCTACTGTATGAAATACGGCAAGTCAGTCGGGTAGCCAAAATTTTCCGTAAGCAATTTTTCTGGAAAAATATCTCTATTTTTCGCAGCGCCCATGCTCCATAAACATGCTTCCAGTCAAAATATACCTTGGATACCCAAGACTTGCATGTTGTTTGAAGACGATCTCGTTCTTGATATTTATTAAGAATTAATTTAAAAGAAACTTTTTCCACAAAACAAGTTTTACAAAGAAAAGTAAAGAGCTCTATTTTAAGTAAAGAGCTTTATTCCTAAGGAGGAATAAAGTCAAATAATCTTCCAAGTGTAAAACTACCACAAACTTGATAAATTAAAAAACAATGAAAAACCATCCGTTAGTGCGAAATTCCAACAGCTCGTTAGGAGCGCCTCTTCTTCTTAATTTATTTTTTCAAAATTCATTGTGTATTCACCTGAAGAAGGCTTAAACGGCCATTGACATTGGGTTTATTTTTGACTCATCCTCTAATTTTTTTTTTATATTAATAGAAAATATTTTCTGAAAACAATACTTTACAGGTTCCACTGCAACTGCAACTGAACCCACGGCCATCTGACCGCAGGAGCAAATGAACCCTGTATTTTTTCACATTCACGCAACCGAGCCCCTATAGAATTGAATCCTCGTGCAACTGAACCCCTCCTTAGCTAAACCCTCTTCAAGCTCAACCCCTCGTTTAAATGGACTTTCACGCAGCTGAACTCTTGTGCAACTCCACTTCCGTTTAATTGAGGCCTCGTGTAACTGAACGCGGTAAAACTTAACACTCACTCAACTCTACGTCTGTGTAACTCTACCAAATTTAGCTCAATCCTAATTCAGCTCAAACTCCATATAATTAAATCCTTGTGTAATTCAACCCACATTCTACTCACCTTCTGCACAATTCAACTCTCACTTTGCTAAATCCTCATTCAGCTCAACTGCCATTTAACCCAAACCTGTCTGAGTCAACCCCCATTCAAATCGACCACACTCAGCCCAAATCTCGTTAAATCAGTAATATATCAAGGGTGAGTGACCTCCGTCTAATTTTGGACTAATATTGAGTGGAAAATGAAAATCAATATTCTTGTGTTGACTTTCATGGACAGGGAAGAGGGAGGAAGTCAATTTCTAGAACAATTTTCTTTCTGATTTATTGAAAAGAGAATTCAAATGTAAGTTAACAGGTACTTCATTGCCAAATCGAACCCACCATAGGAAGGATGACGTTACCAAAACAATCTGTAATTTTATTCAAATTTTGGCCTGTGATTCAAAAGCTTCGCTGATTTCAGCCCTACCGGGAGTTGCATATTAATGCGTCTTAGTGAGTCCATTCATGCTCGTAATTATTTAGGTGAAATTTTTATGCCCAGAAGTGCTTATCAATGTTCTTTAAAACGCCACTACACTTCAGCATAAATAGTAAAGGATTATGGGCGCTGCATTCCTGTCAGAGGGGTATATTTTCTTTTAGTTTTTAAGTTTTCGATTCCGCTTTGATCCCATTTGTCCAACCATTTTCTTAGAATTCAAATTTTCTTGCAGTATTCTTTGAATAATTTGAAATTTGGTTCACTAGCATGCTCTGAGCCCGAACTCACTTGAAGATAATGGTGGCAACAATTGATGCAACCTAGTACAGAGAAACCCAATAGTGGCCAAAATCTTAGAGATGCATTAAAAAAAACGCTATGTCATTAGAAAAAATTGCCGTTAACGCTGACTCAGGAATGCTAATCGTTATTTAAATTAACATTAAAAGTTTATTTGCCGAAGACGCAGTAGGCTTTAGACTTTTACAGTGAGAGAAGGAGGCAAAAAGAAAACTTTTGTTTGTAGAGATTTTTGTTCTTTTCAAGCTTGCTTTGCATATTCAATTTAAGTTTCTCTCGTTTTAAAATTTAGTCACTAACTTATATTAGTACCTTTTGTATGATTGTTTGCTATGATTTAATTTCTGTTGGTCTTGGGTTTTATTGATTCTTTAATAGTAATTTTTGGTCGTTTTGAGTTTGAGTTATTGTAGGTTTCTATTTCATCTGATCTTAAGTTTAATATGGCCTTTACTTTTCTTTAGAAAACTTCTTTTCCGAAAAGTTTTTTTTTTAATTCCCTATTTCAAAATAATTTTTTATTCCAAAATAAATTAACTGCTTTTGCAAGAAGAGTAAAATTAAAGATCGAAAGCTGTATTTCGATCTCGCACTCACAAATATAAGACCTGTATTCTGAACTTAAGTCGGTGAAAAGAAATTTTAACTTTGTTGAGTAACGAGACGCACTCTGACATGAATAGCTGACGATCAATATGAATCTCGTCTTGAACATAAAACCACTTTTCCTCTTGTGGGGTTTTGCTTTCGACTTCGCACTCAATTGTCACACAAATAGGTAAGTGGCCAGAATAGTAGGCTTCACGAAGTACAGCGGCTTGTTTAATGGTAAGGGAAAAAATAACATAATTGAGGTTCAAAGTTGAAGAGCTGGGGGAATATCAACTAAACAATACGAAGGGGGAATGGAGCTCCAAAGGAGCTGGCTTTTGGGGAGCCTTTTATCAGTTACCTGTTAATATTGAATGCGTGACTGCGGATTCTGTGTTTTTCTTCATCAGCTCACTCACTTTTTTGCAAGCCCCCATAAACTTTGCGTCGGATTTCTCGTTGCAGTAATTTGTTGGTAGATGAACAGTCATTATTGACATATTCAGATATGGAAATGCAAGAATATGATCACCTGTTCTGATCAATTTACAAGGTAAACGAGTCAAAATTGCGAGACTGCCGTAGGGGCGTCCACACGCTGCCGTTATTTTTGCCGTCAGAATCCCCTGTTACTCAACCTAAATTCGTCTTACAATTTCCATCATAACTTTATTATAGCACTTTTGTCTGTTGCTATTTTTCACACCTTGTCTAACCCAAAAAAATAATATGCAACCAAATGAATAAATTAGTTTTATCCTAAACAATACAGATTTGAATAATAAATCTTATTAAGCATATGAAATTACAAATTTTAGATTTTTTTTTTCATGTTTATAATGGTCTAATAATTTCTGATGAGGTGAGAATACGCTCCTTGTTTGTTTTTGTAATTATATTTTATTGTCTGTTTTTCAAACAGAAAAAAATGATTTTTTAGAATAGAGTAGGTGTCATAAGACTACTATTGCCCCAAGGCTGACTAAATTAGCAGCAAACAAGTTTCATCTTCCTCAATGAGACTATTTTGCATATTTGAACTGTTTTGCATTACTTTTCTATTCTAAGCTCGACGGCTAGTTTAAAGATTTTGTCGAAAAACAAATCTCATTGTAGATAATTCTGTCACTTTGTTATACTTTATAATAAAAATTGTTTTAGTAATAGCATCAGTTTTTCTAATTTCTTCCTTTCTTTAGTATGATTTACGAAAAAGTTGAATTTATTATTTTTTACTCTTTTCTGTTTATTTGCTATTAAAATTTGCTATTAAAATAAATAATCCGCAGGGGGGCCCTGAGTTATATTTTTTCATGAAAAGGGGCGGTTGAAGAAGTAAATTTGGGAAGGACTATGTTAGTTAAAGAACAAACGCGGCACAGATGGGTCTATTTTTTAGAGAAATACCTCCATCATCCTTGATCAAGGTTAAGGCAAAACGAAAAGACTACTTTAAAAAATAAGTATTTTGATGAAACTTGTATGATGTTGATTTTTTTTTAGCTAGATAGCGTTGCTTATTGCTCACATTTTCTCTTACCATTTCCTCTTTTGGTCACAGAGAAATTCTCTTAGACGTCAATTTTGAGGTTTTATTCATGTAATATGGTATAGGAAAATATTATTATGCAATGAGGTATAGGATTTTTCATCTTCCAGAACTGAATGTTCTTATTTCTTCTTCGACTTCTTATTTTTCCTATTTCTGTTTCTTCTATTCCTTATTTCTATTTCCTATTTAAGAAATAAGGGTTATTCCTTATTTCAACAAGGGAAATGCTTTTCATTTGGGATGGATAGTAGCTGTTTTTGCCATATGCACTGGATGGGGTCAAAGGATTGATAGGTTTTAAATGTTGGGATCGATACGGGAGTGGTGTCTTCTCTTGTTGCTTGAGTTTTTTTTATTATTGTATAAACTTAATGAAGTGAATTCTTTTGTTTATTTGTTTTAAATTTTGTGTTATTTAGCCCCCCTACTATGGGCCATCGAGCCTATAGTGCTATTGTAAATATTTGTTGCAATAAAGAAAGGAACTGAACTGAATTACAAATATTATCTTTTGTACTTATTACGAAATTTAATATAAAATAACAGTGAAATTTTGCTCTTAATAGATTTAAAATATTATTTTTTTAGGAGCACATTATAATATTATTTCATTTTGCTTTGTTATCAAAGTTTGGTAGGTTGATAAAGTGGTTTTACCAACCAAAATATTTTCAGCTCTGTGAGAAAAGGGTAGAGCATAGTTGTCCACCCCCTCCCTATATTTTATATAATAAATTTTGCCCCACATAGGTTTTTGATAATAAATTTTACCTCCTCCCCTTCTATTTGCATGATTTGACACCCTAGCTACTCACAAGAAATTTTTGAACGTCTTTTTACGGTGAGTGAATAATTTGGAAATTTGGCTTGTTTTACTTAGACTTTCAACACTTTTCACTTTCTTTCTTTTTTTCATACCTATTTTCAATTATTTTTTTTTAATGGTATTCTTTTGAAACGACAATAAATGATTACTTTGGTAAAAGTCGGTTGGGAGCATCTAGATAAGTAAACTTTGAATATCTATACACTCTAGCATATATAGCATCTGTGATAATGTAGCTTAACAGAAACTTAACAGCTTAATAACAGCTTAACAGAAACAGAGATTTTGTACAATAGAAGGAAACCTCTTAAGAACCTTTTTTCTAATTAACGTTTTGACGCACCTGTATCAAGTAAACACGGTATGTTTTGGAAACACTCAATTTTAAAACAGCGTAAAATCGGTAAATCATCATTATCATTAATCATTATTAAATCATTTTCATTAACCATTATAGTAAATCATTGTTTAAATTTGTACCACTCTGTTTTCCGAACTGGTGTCTCGTTTTATATGCTGGCCATTCCTTATGTTCTGGCTCTATGCCAAAAATTGCCGCATTGTGATTTGGTTTGCTACAATAATGTCAACGAAATCTTGTCTATATTGCCCGTTAGTCTTCTCACCTCTACGGAGTGTATAATTACTTTTATATGTCTTTTACCTATCATTATTGATTATCATACTGTCCGTGGTGGTGGACACCCATATTTTCTATAGTTTCATAAAGCTAAGGACTCAAGGTCGTGGAATCGGTCGGCTATTTCCTTAGAAGATGACCCTTGGCCCCCTTCGTGCCTCTTAGGTTCACGATCTCCCCAAATTTGAGACGTTTTTGCCCTCTTCCATGGTTAAAGTAATATATGTTTACTGTGTTATTTATTGACATCTGATGAAATTTTTGTCATAACTTCATCAATTTTCGCTTCCGTTTCTGCCAAACTTATAGCCTGCTTGAGATTTTCAGGCTAACGTGATAATATTAGTCTTAGCAGTTTTTTTGTTATCCCTTGTGTAAAAGTTTGTACTTATACTTTTTGTATTGTTTCTTCACTTCCGCTTTTGCCTAACTATAAGCTTACAGGCCGACAAATCTTGTCTCCATACTCCTGAATACTAGTTGAGTTGTAAAAGTAACTACCTCCGCTCTTAGCCTCTCAGAAACACTCTTATCTATGAACCTTTCAAACAGATCGTGGTAACGAACTGTAGTAAGGAGCGACCCGGCTCAATAGTAAGCAAAACTCTAAAAAATGAAATTTTGATATCAATAGCTACATATAAAGAATTGTATTTTAATTCTTATTTTAAATATATAAGTTTAATCAAGATTAGTCTTACCCATCAAAAGTTACAAGCCTGAGAAAATTTGCCTTATTTTAGAAAATAGGCGAAAAAAAACCCTAAAAGTCATAGAATCTTAACGAAAATCAAACCGCCAGATTCAGCGTATCAGAGAACCCCGTTTTGGAAGTTTCAAGCTCCTATCTACAAAGCTAACCCAAGATATTAAACGATTATTTTTGATAGTTAGGTTTTTTTTCAAATGCCTACTAGGTTCGTCGGTTAGGGAGGTAATATTTGTTTTACAAAAACATGACAAAATAAATTATAAAACTTGAGGTGATAAATTTAATTAAAAAGTAATACAAAATTCAAATAAACAAAGACACTACAAAAATATTAAAAAATGAAATTAAGTCACTTGAATTGTTAAACTAGATAAAAAAAAGCAATTAAAAATTCAAATAAAGAGCCAAGAACTAAAAAAATCGTTGCAAAACTTTTTCAATTTTTTAACTCGACTCACATAGAGCTAAATTTCGAAGCAAACTCAACAGTATTTTCTGTGTTTTCAAGTTGTGTGGGTTGTGAAGCTGAGGTGGAAGGACGGCCAGCTAGACGACAAGGGAAAGTCATGAGGACGTTGGAAGGAGGATAGGGATGGTATTGCCAATTGTAACGTGAATAATTAGATCGTGGCGATGTCAATGACTTTGACAAGGGTGACCGCCGTTGGTACACTTCAAATTGCGCTCTTTCTCTCGTCAGGTTGCACAACCCCGCTTCAAAAAGGGTATCATTAATAATTTTTTCAGCAAACAGTTTTTGGTCTGGGCGTAGCTTCTTCATTTTCATAGCCCAACCTTGAGCTAGAATATTATCTTCTGTCTGAGGTTCATTGAAACATGCTGTAGCTAACATCACTAGTTGGTTAGTGGAATCTGGCAGACATTTTTTTTCTCTTTGGAAGGAGGAGGGTTTTGGGATTAGTTGGTTTAGCTCTTCTTGAAGGAGACACTTCACCTTGCAATTCTTCATCGGGAAACGGTTGCTGCAATAAATAAGGAATAAATAAATTACCAATTAGCTTGAACATTATGCTTAACAATATTTATGTATATTAATTTTATGCACTTTTACTTTTTTTTTTATCTTTATGTTCACTAAAACATCATAAAGATCTGTGTAAGGGCTCTTTTAAAATCTAGTTTTATATCTTTTAATAAATTAGATTTTATGAAGTCCTCATAAAATATTCTATGGCACCCAAAAAGTGTACTTTAAGTCCGGAATGGAAAGGCAAGAGAAGAATAAAACGTAAAATTAGTACTACTGACAACCCAATGCAGCACCAATTCGAACGAGGCCATCTCATCAACGCACTCTCCTCTTCCACCTCAATCTATTCAAAGCTTTTCTCATCACACTCTTCCAGGTAATTCACATTTCCCTCAAATCTTTTCTTACGACATCACCCCCATTCGAGGCGACATATGTGCTTATCACATGTTCCAAGACGGTTGACCGACAAGGACAATCTTTGACAATGTATATCCTTCATCCGCAGAACGTGCTCTAGCCATCTCAACCTATCTTTCCTTATAGCCCTAAGAAAGACAAATTGAACCGCATTTTTCGTACAGCTATTTTTCTGACAGTCGGGTACTGTCAACACTCTAGATTCCAATTAATTTGGAATCTCTCTCTAGATTCAAAGCATCACTCTAGAACATTACTCTAGATCCAATTGATTAAGATTAATTTTGAAACCTATTCTTGCATCCTGGACTAGGAAAATCTCTATAAGTCCATTCATATTGCTACTATTTTCAACTAGAATGCTTAAGTCCTCAGCACAATCTAAGGCCAGGAGTTTTGCTTCCCCATTTGATTCCCTGCTCAGCTGATTCTTGTTCCCATCGGATTACTCACTAACCTAACCTCAACTACTAAGCTCATTTCCTATATTAGCCGAAGCAATGGTATTCTTGTACATAGCACTAACCACTTTTATTTATTTATCTTGAGTCAAACAGTGCGTGGTACCTAACTGTAAGCAAGGCGTAACTCGGCCAAATAGTAACCGGAACTCTAAAAACAGTATTGTGATAGCAATAGATGTCTCAAAAGAATTGACTCTTTATTTGATTCCAAATATATAAAATCCATAAAGTTTAATATTATTAACCAAAAGCAACGAGCCTAAGAATATTTATCCAATTTTTGAAAAAGGGGGGAAACAACCTCACAAAGTCAATCAATCCTAATCAAAATCACACCATCAGAATCAGCATATCAGAGAACCCTTCTCATAAGGATTCCGACTCCTATCTGCAAAACTGTGGAATTTTGTGTTTCTTGTCAGAACAAAGATCATGGATCCGTGTTTATTATTATTTGATCATTATTTTTCCCCAGGGGCAACCGTATCGAAAAATGTTCCTAAAATCAGTAAAAATTTATTACAAAAAAAAAATATAGCACTTTTAAAAAAGAGCCCGAACCCCATCAGAAATGTCGTGAACCCTTCTCATAAGGTTTCCAACTCCTATCTGCAAAACTGTGGAATTTTGTGTTCCTTGTCAGAACAAAGATCATGGATGCGTGTTTTTAGGCCTTAAACTACAACTTGTAATTAAACTGCAACTCCTTTCTATCATTCAACCTTCTTTAAATTATCCAACCTTCTTTAGATCATCCAGTCTTCTTTTAATTATCCTATCTTCTTTCAATCATCATACCTGCTTTAAATCATCCAACCTTCTTTCAATCATCCAGCCTCCTTTCAATCATTAAACCTTCTTTCAATCATCCAATCTTCTTTCAATCATACAAAATTCTTTCATTCATCCAATTTTTTTTTTTATTATTCAACCTTCTTTTAATTATTCAACCTTATATCAATCATCCAACTTCATTTCAATCATCTAACCTTTCGTCCATCCTTCAATCTTTTTTCAATCATCTAACCTTTCTTTCATTCCTCCAGCCTTCTTTCAATCATACAATCTTCTTTCAATTATTCTTTAAATGATGATTCTTTAAATCATCCAGTCTTCGTTTAATTATCCTATCTTCTTTCAACCATCATACCTTCTTTAAATCATCCAACCTTGTTTCAGTCATCCAGAATCTATTCAATTATCTAACCTTCTATCAATCATCCAACCTTCTTTCAATCATCTAACCACAATTCAATCTTCTGACCTTCTTTCAATCATACAATCTTTATTCCAAATATTTTACAACATTTTATTATATTTTGGATTTTTATTGCCTCATTAAAATATATTTATTAATATGAAATTTAGCAGCTAACAGATTCCCTTTTCTGCCAATGGTTCGCCGACCGTTGACCATACAAACTCATACAGCTGAACTTTTTTTTCCTCAACTTGGATTTCGTCAGTCAGAGTGTCGCTGTCAACTTTAATTTCTTGTCGGATTGGATAAGGCTCCTTTGAGGCGGTCACAATTCAGAAAATATTTGGGAGGGGCATACATATTTTAAAAATATAGGAGGATGATAATTTTCTTTCTTTCTCGATTTTTTCCATACTTGTATGTATTTTCTCATACTTGAAAAAAGGTTGGAAGAACAGGAAGAAAATTCTATGAGCTGTAAGGTATGTCGGATCTACGTTCATCTCACAATTAATATGTACTATTTCTTTCTCTTATTTTTATTTATTTTCAAGCAGTTTCTTTTTTTATCCTCATTAACATTAAACCCCAAAATAAGCAGAGTTTATTTCGTATAGGAGGGAGAATGTCCCTTCCTCATCCCAATCTCTGGCTAATGGTCGCAGAAATTGAAGAAGATGCTTGCTCGATCTGAATTGGAAAGTTTTAGTCCTTATTTTAAAAGTCGAAAGCTACTGGAGACCAAACAGCCGCTGTCATTAAACTATTTTTGACATTTGGTCCTTTTGTTGCCCCTTAGGACCTCTGATCGACATTTTGAGGTACCTATTTTGTGCTTTCTCTTTGGCTGCTCAATTGTACGTATTGCGAAATTTTCCTCAGAGGTAATTTTGCGCGAAGGGGGGTATTTTACGTGGGGTAAACACCCAGACCCGTATTTAACATTCTAAACAGCTTTCAGCTGTCTCACTAAGCTCAAAACTGATTACATATTTGCTATTAAATTTAGTTTTTACATGTAGAATTAACTTCAACGGAAGCAGTTTGAATAAAAAAAAAATATTATTTTGTCCCCAGGCATGTACGCAGACGGGTAAGAGGGCTCTGTCTCGTAAACCCTCCTTATAGCTCTTGAAATTTCAATTGCTTTTCTCTATTTTTGTGGGATATTTTGAAGTTCTATTCCCACTCTCCCTCCTACAATTCAAATTCCACTGTATATGCCTTATCCTGACTTTGTAACACATGATTACATTTTATCAAATATATTTCCTCTTTTTCTTCATTTTTTTTATTAGCTCAGTAGCATTGAGATTGAAAGGAAAATTTGTTTGCGGTATTATGAATCAACTATGTCCCAAGATATGACGACAGACGATTTTTTTTTAATTATTAGCCTTGCGAAGCTGATTGGGCATATCATAGGCAGTGCAATAGCGCTCCCTAAGTAAAGAGCAATGTGGGCACAATGTACTATTTATTTATTTCTGTTTGTTTAAACCAGGGCACTTCGTATAGAGGGAGTTGTCTTAGAAACTTCAAGGGGGGCCATTCGATTGAAAATTGAAAGAGCTAGTACCAAATATGATTACATATTTGCTATAAAATTTAGTTTTTACAAGAAAAATTAACTTCAATGGAAGCAGTTTCAATAAAAAAAAATTATTATTTTGTCCCCTGCCATGTACGCAGACAGGTATGGGGGCTCTGTCTCGTAAACTCTCCTTATAGATCTTGAAATTTAAGTTGCTTTTCTACTCCCCTCCCCCTCCTAGAATTAAAATTCCGCTGTATATACCTTATCTTCACTTCGTCACATATGAATACATTTTATCAAAGATATTTACGCTTTTTTTTTCTTTTTTTTTTTCTCTTTCTTTATTTTAGCTCAGTAATATTGAAATTGGAAGGAAAATTTGTTTGCGATATTGTAAATAAATTATTTCCCTAGATGTTAAACGATTTTTTTAAATATTTAGGTGTTTTTTTCAAATGCCTACTAGGTTCGCCTGTTAAGGAGGTAATATTTGTTTTACAAAAACAAGACAAAAATAAATTATAAAACTTAAGATGATAAATTTAATAAAAAAAGTAATAAAATTCAAATAAACAAAGACACCACAAAAATATGAAAAAAATGAAATTAAGTCATTTGAATTATTAAACTGGATAAAAAAAAGCAATTAAAAATTCAAATAAAGAGCAAAAACTAAAAAAGTTGTTGCAAAACTTTTTCAAATTTTTTAACTCGACTCACATAGAGCTAAATTTCGAAGCAAACTCAACAGTATTTTCTGCGTTTTCAAGTTGTGTGGGTTGTGAAGCTGAGGTGGAAGGACGGTGAGCTAGACGACAAGGGGAAGTCATGAGGACGCTGGAAGGAGGATAGGGATGGTATTGCCAATTGTAACGTGAATAATTAGATTGAGGCGATGTCAATGACGTTGACAAGGGTGACCGCCGTTGGTACACTTCAAATTGCGCTCTTTCTCTCGTCAGGTTGCACAACACCGCTTCAAAAAGGGTATCATTAATAATTTTTCAGCAAACCGTTTTTGGTCTGGGCGTAGCTTCTTCATTTTCATAGTCCAACCTTGAGCTAGAATATTCTCTTGTGTCTGAGGTTCATTGAAACATGCTGTAGCTAACATCACTAGTTGGTTAGTGGAATCTGGCAGACGTTTTTTTTCTCTTTGGAAGGAGGAGGGTTTTGGGATTAGTTGGTTTAGCTCTTCTTGAAGGAGACACTTCACCTTGCAATTCTTAATCGGGAAACGGTTGCTGCAATAAATAAGGAATAAATAAATTAACAAGTAGCTAGAACATTATGCTTAACAATAATTATGTATATTAATTTCAATCATCTAGCCTTTCGACCATCATTCAATCTTTTTTCAATCATCCAACCTTTCTTTCATTCCTCCAACCTTCTTTCAATCATACAATCTTCTTTCAATCATCCAACCTTCTTTCAACAACCCAGCTTTCTTTCAATCATTTAACCCTGTTTCAATCGTACAGCTCAACTTTCTTTAAGTTATCCAACCTTCTTTCAATTAACCAACTATCTTTCCATCATTACACCTCATTTCAATCATCCAAACTCCTCTCTATTATTCAACCTTCTTTAAATTATCTAACCTTCTTTAAATCATCCAGTCTTCTTTTAATTATCCTATCTTCTTTCAATCATCATGCCTTCTTTAAATCATCCAACCTTGTTTCAGTCATCCAGAATCTATTCAATTATCTAACCTTCTATCAATCATCCAACCTTCTTTCAACCATCTAACCTTAATTCAATCTTCTGACCTTCTTTCAATCATACAATCTTTATTCCAAATATTTTACAACATTTTATTATATTTTGGATTTTTATTTCCTCATTCAAATATATTTATTAATATGAAATTTAGCAGCTCACAGATTCCCTTTTCTGCCAATGGTTCGCCGACCGTTGACCATACTAACTCATACAGCTGAACTTTTTTTTCCTCAACTTGGATTTCGTCAGTCAGAGTGTCGCTGTCAACTTTAATTTCTTGTCGGATTGGATAAGGCTCCTTTGAGGCTGGAACATTAATATTTTGAACCTCATTTACTGGTTTGGATTCACTATCCTTCGAGGTTTGATCCCTATAGAATTCTTTATACTTCTTGATCGCCCACGTGATTGTTACTCCAGTACATGCGACTGGAATTCCAATAGCACAAAATCCCATCGTATTATTTTCTTTAAATAACTAAGAGAAATGCCTGGGAATGCTCGTATATATTGTAGAAAAGACGTCATGGTTTTCTCACTGCTATCATGTTTTATACCAAGAGTGACGTCATATTATCTGTAGTGATATGCCATTTCAGGTTTATACAACCTAGAATGGCTTCATACAAAATATGACGTCATGCAAACTTATAAAAGCAAGGAGAAATTACTGATAGTAGTAGAATTTACCTGAGAAAAATTTCTTTAGCTTTCTAATAAGTCTTTTTTTAAGGATAGAAGTTTACAAAACGATAAAACTGACTAAAAACTCAAAATACATTCAACTGTGATGAATTATGTTAATTTAGAAAGACATGCCGTCTACGTTGCTATTTTTTCAGAGCGGGGAGGGGATAGAAATACTTTGAATTTCTTTACAAAATATTTTGCGATTAAATTATGTTTAATTAGCCGATAACAGAAATATGAGGTATTTATTGAAATGCCTTCCTTTTATTTTTTATATTGAATATGAAGGGGAAAGATATGAAGAAATGATATAGCAGAATCGTGATGGTTAGAATTGCGGCCACAGTCAGGACTCTTTTGTCTTAAGAGTGGCCGTTAATGGTAAATTGTTGGTTTGATTTATATGTTTTAGATGAAAACAAAAATGTTTATGTCTATGTCATGTCTAAATATATCAAATGTAAAAAAATTATATTATTTCATTTAAAGCAAGCTGTTTCGGTTGTCACAATTCACAAAATATTTGGGAGGGGCATACATATTTTAAAAATATAGGGGGATGATAATTTTGTTTCTTTCTCGATTTTTTCCATACTTGTATGTATTTTCTCATACTTGAAAAAAGATTGGAAGAACAGGAAGAAAATTCTATGAGCTGTAAGGTATGTCGGATCTACGTTCATATCACAATTAATATGTTCTATTTCTTTCTCTTATTTTTATTTATTTTCAAGCAGTCTCTTTTTTTATCCTCATTAACATTAAACTCCAAAATAAGCAGAGTTTATTTCGTATAGGAGGGAGAATGTCCCTTCCTCATCCCAATCTCTGCCTAATGGTCGCAGAAATTGAAGAAGATGCTTGCTCGATCTGAATTGGAAAGTTTTAGTCCTTATTTTATAAGTCGAAAGCTATTGGAGACCAAACAGCCGCTGTCATTAAACTATTTTTGACATTTGGTCCTTTTGTTGCCCCTTAGGACCTCTGATCGACATTTGAGGTACCTATTTTGTGCTTTCTCTTTGGCTGCTCAATTGTACGCACTGGGGAATTTTCCTCAGAGGTAATTTTGCGCGAAGGGGGGTACTTTACGGGGGGTAAACACCCAGACCCGTATTTAGCATTCTCAACAGCTTTCAGCTATCTTACTAAGCTTAAAGGGGCTCTGTCTCGTAAACCCTCCTTATAGCTCTTGAAATTTGAATTGCTTTTCTCTATTTTTGTGGGATATTTTGAAGTTCTATTCCCACTCTCCCTCCTACAATTCAAATTCCACTGTATATGCCTTATCATGACTTTGTAACACATGATTACATTTTATCAAATATATTTCCTTTTTTTTATAGCTCAGTAGCATTGAAATTGAAAGGAAAATTTGTTTGCAGTATTTTGAATCAACCATGTCCCAAGATATCACGACAGACAATTTTTTTTTTATTAATAGCCTTGCGGAACTGATTGGGCATATTATAGGCAGTGCAATAGCGCTGCCTAAGTAAAGAGCAATGTGGGCACAATGTTTTATTTATTTATTTTTGTTTGTTTAAACCAGGGCACTTCGTATAGAGGGAGTAGTCTTAGAAACTTCAAGGTGGGCCATTCGATTGAAAATTGAAAGAGCTAGTACCAGATATGATTACATATTTGCTATGAAATTTAGTTCTTACAAGAAAAATTAACTTCAATGGAAGCAGTTTCAATAAAAAAAAAAATTATTATTTTGTCCCCTGCCATGTACGCAGACGGGTATGGGGGCTCTGTCTCGTAAACTCTCCTTATAGATCTTGAAATTTAAGCTGCTTTTCTACTCCCCTCCCCCTCCTAGAATTAAAATTCCGCTGTATATACCTTATCCTCACTTCGTTACATATGAATACATTTTATCAAATATATTTACGCTTTTTCTCTTTTTTTTTCTTTTTCTTTTTTTAGCTCAGTAATATTGAAATTGGAAGGAAAATTTGTTTGTGATATTATGAATAAATTATTTCCCAGGATGTTAAACGATTATTTTTAATAGTTAGGTATTTTTTTCAAATGCCTACTAGGTTCGCCGGTTAATGAGGTAATATTTGTTTTACAAAAACATGACAAAAATAAATTATAAAACTTGAGGTGATAAATTTAATGAAAAAGTAATACAAAATTCAAATAAACAAAGACACTACAAAAATATTAAAAAATGAAATTAAGTCACTTGAATTATTAAACTAGATAAAAAAAAAGCAATTAAAAATTCAAATAAAGAGCCAGGAAAATTTTTTGCAGTATTATGAATCAACTATGTCCCAAGATATCACGACAGACAATTTTTTTTTTATTAATAGCCTTGCGGAACTGATTGGGCATATTATAGGCAGTGCAATAGCGCTGCCTAAGTAAAGAGCAATGTTGGCACAATGTTTTATTTATTTATTTTTGTTTGTTTAAACCAGGGCACTTCGTATAGAGGGAGTAGTCTTAGAAACTTCAAGGTGGGCCATTCGATGATTTTTTTTAGATTCAAAAACTAAAAAAATCGTTGCAAAACTTTTTCAATTTTTTAACTCGACTCACATAGAGCTAAATTTCGAAGCAAACTCAACAGTATTTTCTGCGTTTTCAAGTTGTGTGGGTTGTGAAGCTGAGGTGGAAGGACGGTCAGCTAGACGACAAGGGGAAGTCATGAGGACGTTGGAAGGAGGATAGGGATGGTATTGCCAATTGTAAGGTGAATAATTAGATTGAGGCGATGTCAATGACGTTGACAAGGGTGACCGCCGTTGGTACACTTCAAATTGCGCTCTTTCTCTCGTCAGGTTGCACAACCCCGCTTCAAAAAGGGTATCATTAATAATTTTTTCGGCAAATAGTTTTTGGTCTGGGCGTAGCTTCTTCATTTTCATAGCCCAACCTTGAGCTAGAATATTCTCTTCTGTCTGAGGTTCATTGAAACATGCTGTAGCTAACATCACTAGTTGGTTAGTGGAATCTGGCAGATGTTTTTTTTCTCTTTGGAAGGAGGAGGGTTTTGGGATTAGTTGGTTTAGCTCTTCTTGAAGGAGACACTTCACCTTGCAATTCTTCATCGGGAAACGGTTGCTGCAATAAGTAAGGAATAAATAAATTAACAATTAGCTTGAACATTATGCTTAACAATATTTATGTACATTAATTTTTATATTTATTTATTTTTTATGTAACTATGAGTTAGATTTACCGATTTTTCTTCCTTCCTTTTAGGTTCCGAAATCTGCAGAGAGATTTATTATTATTTTAAAAAGTAAAGCTGTGAAAGAGAGTCAAACTTTAGCGTAAAAAGCGGGGCGTTGAGGAGGGGACAGACCCTTTCATATACAGAATAATTTCTGTTCGTTTTAAGTTTTAATGTCACTCCTTACTATCAGTTAAAAAAATCTGGTTTTTTCATTTATTTTACTATAAGGGTTCATTGTATTGGTGTTTGCTTTGTTACATAGATGATATATTATCATCTCTAATAGCGTTGTAGTTTGTGCGTTATGTTTTGCATGTGAGTTTTCTGAAGAATAAAAATGAATATATAAATGAGTGAAAAGAAAGATAAACATTGAACAATGTAAGACTAATTAAGAAGAATATTTTTCATAAAATGCAGTGTGCGTGGGGAAGCTCAACTATGCCGTTTAAAGTGAAAACTGGAAAACGGACCTAAGATTTTTTTATTATTTAATATGCATTAATCATAAAATATTAATTAATAGAATTAGTGGAATAAAAATAACTAATTAATTATTTATTTCTTCAAAAAAACTTTTCAAGTGAAAATTAACATGTGGCGTACGCCACGTTTAACCGCTATCTGCCTCAGACCTCTTCTTGATCCAGCAAAAATGCTACTAAATCTCAAAATATACCTTTTCTTACGACATCAACCCCATTCGAGGCGACATATGTGCTTATCATATGTTCCAAGAAGGTTGGCCGACAAGGACAATCTTTGACAATGTATATCCTTCATCCGCAAAACGTGCTCTAGCCATCTCAACCTATCTTTCCTTATAGCCCTAAGAAAGACAAATTGAACCGCATTTTTCGTACAACTATTTTTCTGACAGTCGGGTACTGTCAACACTCTAGATTCCAATTAATTTGGAATCTCTCTCTAGATTCAAAACATCACTCTAGAACATTACTCTAGATCCAATTGATTAAGATTAATTTTGAAACCTATTCTTGCATCCTGGACTAGGAAAATCTCTATAAGTCCATTCATATTGCTACGATTTTCAACTATAATGCTTAAGTCCTCAGCACAATCTAAGGCCAGGAGTTTCGCTTCCCCATTTGATTCCCTGCTCAGCTGATTCTTGTTCCCATCGGATTACTCACTAACCTAACCTCAACTACTAAGCTCATTTCCTATATTAGCCGAAGCAATGGTATTCTTGTACATAGCACTAACCACTTTTATTTATTTATCTTGAGTCAAACAGTGCGTGGTACCTAACTGTAAGCAAGGCGTAACTCGGCCAAATAGTAACCGGAACTCTAAAAACAGTATTGTGATAGCAATAGATGTCTCAAAAGAATTGACTCTTTATTTGATTCCAAATATATAAAATCCATAAAGTTTAATGTTATTAACCAAAAGCAACGAGCCTGAGAATATTTATCCGATTTTTGAAAAAGGGATACTGATACACAACGATACTAAGAATAAAAACAACTTACAAAACACCTGACAGCACGGAGTTATATCGGGAGCAATAAATATTCAAGAACCAGCTAAATATGTTTTTCAGAATTTGGATTTCTATTAAAGATGAAGAATCGCTTGGACACAGCGGAAAATGTCTTAACGTGGCACTATCCGTCATGCTTAGCACTCCCCACTAAGGGCAGAGAATCAGGAAATTGGTACCGGCGCTATGCAAACGACTGGTCAGTATGAGAAAAAAGTTTGATCTTGTATTGATAATAAAAAACCTTGGCCTATATTAATTTGCAGAGCATTGGCTAGTTTATAAAACGATAATACAAATCCGGTTAGGGTGATTTCTTAGCTAAAATGATTAAATTGTCTAAAAAAGTAACAATAAAGAGAAAACAGCGTTGTTTTTTTAGGTAATTTGTATTTACTCTTTTGACTTTAAATAGTAATCCAAGTTAAGGTGGTTTTTTTCTTTTTCTATTAGAAAAACTTGCAATTCCAATTTAACTGCTTTCGCATACTCTTTGTCCTTTAATAAATTATTTTTCATCGATATATTCTAATAGTTCCTTCTCTCAAAAATACTTATTAGTGTGAAAATAGTTTAAATGGACAGATTAAACATTTCGCATGCATTTAGATACCACACACTTCTCAAACATGCACTGATATAAGTTCAAAAGGTTGTTCCTATTTCATGGATTTATATTAACCTCAGATATTTTATGGATTACAGATATTTAATATTTTTTTTTAGTTAAAGATGGAATATTAAAGAGATAAAGCAGAGTTTGGGAAGAAAATTCCTCCTTTCATCGACATGAGGCCTAAAAGTCGTATCCGTCACTTTGATACGTTTGAAAAAAAATTGCCAAAAACAGATTGTTTGTTAGGGAGCTCTCAAGTAGCGAATCAGCTATAAGACAGTGGAATGCGAATTTTAAATGAATATTATGACTTTATTTCCAAGAGCCGTCCTTAGCAAAACAAATGAAAAAAAAACTCGAATTAAAACATGATCATTAAAACAAAATCTTTTTAAAACAATCCTAGCATCATTACTTAAGGGAAGTTCAACCAAAACTCTAGAGGAACTTCAGCCTTTAACTTCCCCTAGAGTAATGATGCTAGAACTGTTTTAAAAGATTTTACTGAGGACAGCCTATGGATATAGAGTCGACACATTCATTTAAACTTCGCATTCCATTGTCATATAGAAAAAAATTTGTCTATTTTTCCATTTGTATGTTGCTGTTTAATTTTGAGAACTGCCTAGAAAATTGTTTTTGGTGATTACCTTGTGGGTTTGAAAGTGTCAGATATAATCTATAGCCGCGACAATAACGTTATTGATTCTTCCTAAGCTTCTCCCCCTTAAAAAATTTAACGCTATAAAATACATACAAGATTCCTTAATTAAAAGCTTACTCCGTTAAGTTTCCAATCCAAGCGAACAGTGAACTAAATCAGACTTAGAGCATGTGCCTTAATTATAGAAAAACGAAGAATTACGATGCTTTTGATGTAAAAGAGGGTCAGCTAAAAAAAATGACGAATTGTAGACTCTTAAATTTAGATATTATAGTAAAAATATAGCAATAAGCCTTTATTTGATTCCAAATATATAAAATCCATAAAGTTTAATGTTATTAACCAAAAGCAACGAGCCTGAGAATATTTATCCGATTTCTGAAAAAGGGGGGAAACAACCTCACAAAGTCAATCAATCCTAATCAAAATCACACCATCAGAATCAGCATGTCAGAGAACCCTTCTCATAAGGTTTCTAACTCCTATCTGCAAAACTGTGGAATTTTGTGTTTCTTGTCAGAACAAAGATCATGGATGCGTGTTTATTATTATTTGATCATTATTTTTCCCCAGGGGCAACCGTATCGAAAAACGGTCCTAAAATCAGTAAAAATTTATTACAAAAAGAAAATTATAGCACTTTTAAAAAAGAGCCCGAACCCCATCAGAAATGTCGTGAACCCTTCTCATAAGGTTTCCAACTCCTATCTGCAAAACTGTGGAATTTTGTGTTTCTTGTCAGAACAGAGATCATGGATGCGTGTTTTTAGGCCTTAAACTGCAGCTTGTAATTATTAAATTTTGACTCTGTTGCTCAATTCTCTTTTTGTTTTTATTTATTTATTTTTTTCAAACAATTTTAGTTGTGATAAAATTTTGAAGTCCAAAAAGCAAAATAACGAAGGTATACTTTCTTATGATAAGCTCTATTTTTTGGATTAAATTATATTACTCCTAAATTAGATTCTTGTAAATTATACTAACTCTGTATTTAAAATTCGTATTTCATAAATAATTGTAGTTTTTATCTTCAATTTCTTGAAGATACCGATGACAATATATCCCTTGGACTTTCTATTTGACAAAATTCAAGACTTTCCTAGGGAAAGTGTAAGAGGAATGTGATGTAAAACATATATATGTACAATGCCCTATTTAAACTCATGTGACTTCTTTAGTTTCATCGTCTCAAAAAAACAAAAAAAAACATTTGGGCTAGATTTATTGGGTATATTTTAAGAACCTAAAAGCGATAAAACAATAACTGAAATAACTAAGTTTTTCTTATGAACCAAAAGAGTGAAGATGAAACTTAACAAGAACAAAAATAACTACTTCGTAGCATACGCAACATACATCTGCAATACTTTTCAAATAAACTTGCTAGAAATAATTCCCAACATCTATATATTCTGAAAAAACTAGCGCTCTACTAAAAACAAAACCTATTTGAGGTTTTGAGAGAATCCATAAGCCGAGTAAAGCTTGGTCTCCTGGTACTATAATGTTTAAACCTGAAATATTCCTAGTAGGGAGAAATTATTTTAAAAATCAGTTCTCCCGAAACTTTAAAATCCAAGAACCAAAAATAATCAGTGCATACTTTCTTATGAGAGGTCAAAAATTCTGCAGAGCATTGTGGCATAAAAATTAAAAGATAAGAATATGAGCTTCACATCTAAAATTCTTTTAATGTCCTTCAGTTTTCTAAAGCCTCTATATATTTTATACACCACAATACTTCATAAGTAATTGAAGCTTTTTTTTTATCTACAGCCCCTCAAAGATACTGAGAATAATATATCTCTTGGACCCTTAATGTAACAAAATTGCACATTTTTTCGTTAAATTACTATGTGTAACTTTTTTACTAAAACTAAATCTTCGACCCTAGATTTGGTCCCTAAGAACGGAAGTAGAATTTCAAGAATCTTGGAGAGATACCTTGAATGCATACAAACAAAATTGGAGAATTTGGTACGCACAGTAGTAGCGTGCCGTCAATTGACCGGCATTTGTTCTACTTTTGGAATTTTTTGCTTGTTTTTTAAAAGATTCAAAACAAATTTGATCGAACCTCGGCCAAAATAAGGACGAGATATAAATTTTAACTTGTACGAAACATTCTTTTGACCCAAATAATCGATAGCGAGACCTTAAACTGCCTGAAAATAGAACTAATCTGGAAAAGGGGAATTTAAATTAATAATTTTATTTAAAGTAAACTTAAATTAAAATAAATTTATTTGCACCATATCAAATGTGTATATCTTACTCTATATTTAAATTTTCTGGTTCTACATCCTGCATTCCACTTTTTTGACTACCGCAATATCTTTGCACTTTTTAATCTATAGTGCTAAATTAATAGATTAATAATTATAAAATAAATAAATAGTCTCTTACTTCAAATATAATTATAGTGCAGTTAATTGGCAAATCGATTCTTTCAGTTTGATTACTTACAGGAGTGCATTTATGCTCGTAATTTTTAAAATTGTGTCTTTTTGTGTAATAGCGTTTATTTTTACATAAAAAGTCGTTGCAACATAACAAGCATCAAGTAATTGTAAAATTCAAATAAAAATCAAGTGTTTTCAATCTTAAATTCTTTATGCTGAAAAGAAAGCATAATTTTAATTTGATTGATTTTTTCTTTTTGAAATAGCATCGTATTTGTGTATACAGTGCTTTTATGTTGGTGATAGAATCGGGTAGACGGAGAAGTGTTCAAAACTGGAATACTTGTTGTTTTTTTATGGGTATCTCTAAGTTCTGTTTTGAAGGCCAAAGCAAATTTCCAAGATAGAAACGCTAATGAATATACTATAGAAGAACCTCAACTATGCTACAAAAGAACTCTAGAGAATTTTAACGAAAAACTAGGGGTGTCCTGCACAAGTATTCTTATTGCCGAAATCGGCATCGGGGAAACTATTAGTTTATCTTGATTGTCCGTTTCTCGCATAGCTCATCGGTTATTATTGGCTGCATGGCATCATATCTATTTCTTCTTTATACAAGTGTTTGGAGAACTAGGTTAACTAGTCTTCAAGGGTAGAAAAGCTTCCACCCCCTGGATATAAGTTTGGTGGCACGTCTTTCAAAACTGATGTATGCTTTTTTTAATATAGGGAGGATATAAAAATTATATCTTCGAGCTTAAAACCAACAAGTCCATCACACGGAAGGCTTATGGCTTTTGGAGATCGATTGAAAAGGTTATACTTAACTAGCCACAGATTTCTTAGCATGGGTGCTGAAATTTAGTTCACTGTGAATAAAAAATCTCACACGTTACTTACAAAGAGGATTGGATGGCTTCAAAGAAAATAGAATTGACAAGGATTCATTTTGCTGATATGAATGAATTGACAATTCTTTATTATTAAGCCAAGAAGCCACACCTTATTTAATCTACCAACTAAAGGCAAGCCGATACATCAATTAAGACAGGGCTTAAGTGTGACATTTACGATACTCAGGGAACATATTCATACATAGAAAACGTTGCAACGCTGGTCAGATATTCGATCTATCACCATCATCAAGCTCTCCGACATTCTGCGCTTGGGCTGCCGTTTCAGCCAGCCCTTTGGCTGGCTGAGAACTAGTAGATAAATAAAATTGGTAAGTATAAAGCTCTTTGTACCTTTTATAGATGTAAAGTCGACTTGTTCTAATGGAAAACTAGACTAACAAAAGCTGCAGGCCTTTGGTGAGAATGATTAGCCTATATTAACAGATGTCAGACTCTACCCCATTAAAGTATATCCTTGGAAGGTATTTTGAAGCAACTACCTCCACTCCTCTCTCTAGAGAGCCCTCACCTTTGATGACGTTTAAAAATATGTGTGTTATAAAATTGAAACCCTGCAAAATAGATCTTCTGCTTAATTGAAGTACAACAAAATTATTTTCAGCTTCATAACTTTGCTCAATTCCTTTTTATAAGGTTTTAAAGATGTGCTAATACATTTCCTAAATTTCGAAAAAAATATTGATATCTTAGAATTCTACTGAAATAACAGAAATTACATTTTCAGAACTAAAAGCAGAGAAAAAGCAACTGGTAGCTGAAAATTTAGGTAAAGTGTTTTGTCAAAATTTCAATAGGTATTGACCCATCATTTAGGCAAATTTCAGGGCCCTCTAGAGGGGGAAGGAGTAGATGTGGGTACTTTAAAATACCTTCCTGGGATATACTTTAGCCTGTAGACCCATACTGCAGATCAATACAGCAGAGGACCTAATAAATTATATTTAAATGTTTTTGAGTAATTAGTATTTACTTTCCTAGGGGGGCTGCAAACCATGTTATTGGAATGACTATAAATACATTATAGCCCAGTTCTAAAGATGGTTTTTGGTCACATCCTACTTCCTCTTGTTTTGCCTTATGCTGCTTCTACAGAATTGCATATCATGTATCAGGGTAGGTGTCAATAAATATTTTGTCTTTTAGAGACATGTCTCTAATGTCTTGCATCCTTTGTATTAATATGAATAGGATAATCATTTCTCAGTCTTCATTTTTTGTGAGGAAAATGGTAGTGTTAAAATGTGTGCTGAAGAAGAGACATGCAGTAAAACTTATAAAAATGATTTTCAAAAATGGAAAGAAATGTACAATACTATTAGGCCTAAAAGGGAATAGAAATAAACTACTTTATGTTATATATTATAAGTAAAATATTGTTTTACAAATCAGAGGTGTATTACTTATTATTAAAAGATGCATTATAATAAGTCAACCTTAATATCAACATTAGTTCTTTTTAATATTGCTTCTCAGATTCTACCTCTCTAGGGTTGAAATTTGTTCCATCACCTAGTTAATAGGCAAATTAAATGTGTAATCTGTTTAATTTAATTTGTTGGCAAGAGGGGATGAGGAACAGAAAGAAGATTTATTTTTAGCTTTAGCCAATCTAGTATTAATCCATTGTCTTCAACTACCTTAACAGTTATAGCAGGTGAGCTGCAGAAGTACTAGTCACTGTCTTGGATTTTTTTTTTACATCTTTAAATTTCCTTGGTATAAAGTAAAGGTTTGATTATAAGTTGCTTCTGGCTGGCACAGCTATTATAATTTTACCCTTATGTGAAGATTTGTAAAGAAAATTTATTTCCATCTCTTTCAAAGATGGTGTCCATGCTATTGTTTCTATTTCATTAATTGAGCAATAATTGTGTACATGAAATTTTCTATAATTTTCATTTCTAAGAATTAGCTACAATATTTTTATGAAATATTAGATTTGTTTGTGCATCTGATACATTGTTTTTTCTATGCATGACTGTATTTTGTTTTCCTGAAAACTGGCATTTCTTGTTTAAATGTTCCTGTCTGTTGAGGAGCACTGTGTTGGCTAGGGCTATTCTGGTCCCCCTGGCCCTGGGGAACTGTCTTAACACAGAAGTTTAATTTTTCTGATGTGCAAAGTAGTTTTAACAAAATGATAATCTCAAAATGTTTGTCAGATGAGTTTTTGAAAAAAAGGGCACAAGGAGGGTAGATCTGATATATTTTGGGGAAAACAGCATGGTTAGGATAGCTAGTTGCCCTCCAATCACTTTTGACTCTTACTAGTGGTACTAGAACTCAATTTTCAATCAAATGAGCCTCCTGTGAAATTTTCATAACAATCCCTTCCATATTAAGTACCTCTGGGAGAAAAAATTGCAACCATATGACCTTTACCATAGGCAATGCTATAGCACTACCTCTCAAATACTCATCTGAGTGGATTAGCATTGTTTATCTGGCAGACAAAGAATATGTCCAAGGTAATGGCATCCTCATTGCCTCACCACAGAGACAATTTTTTTGTTATGTGCAAGTACAGATCTTGTCATTGCTGACATAATCTTGCCAGATGATCCAGCAAAGACAGTTATTTTCAAACAGGGTTTCTCCTGTTCTGCAATTAGCTTTATGCATTCTATTGATCAACTGAGAACAGAAAAAAAAATTTTGCTCAGTAACAGTTGGGGCTTCAAGTTCTGTGAGTATACTGTTGATTTTCAGATTGGTTAAAATCTGTAATACTGCTTTGGCTTTGGCTATTCTGATGCATAGTTTTTTTTTTAGTCACAATGGGAAGCTACTGTACTGCCTAATTACTTGAAGTTTGTCATGTTTGTGCCTTTATCTCTTAGTTGGATTCCCATGGGTGAATTTCCTTATTTACATAGTTTTAGACTTTGGAATGTAGATATGTAATCCAGATTGTTCTGCTTTATTCCAGAGTTTGTTCAGATAATTCTGACAGTTTTGCCTGTCTCTTTGGGCTAAACTATGGCATTTACAAACTCCTTTGGGGAGGGGGTTATGTGCAAACATAGTTGGCAAAATTGACATCCTGGAGAAGCTTTCCTGCAATTCAGATTTGATTTTAATTCCCCTGACTTAGATGTTGTCTTTGACTAGGCTGAAGAAAAAAGGTGACAATTCACGTTCTTGCTTTTTGTCAGTCATCACTTTGAGATATTGTGTGTTGCCATCAGAAGTTTTTAACCCAGCACTTTGTCTTTTATTACATGGTAACTATTAGACAGGCTTGTTTTTTGGGAATAATGACATTAATGTTTTGAAAAATATAGACAATCCTTTTATTTAGTATGATGATTGAACATTATTTTGAAATATATGACTATGTTTGACAAAGTATCAGTAAGGGGCATTCTGTGTCAGTTCAGCACAGTGACCCTGCATTATCATCTTCGATTTTGATGAAATTTGGCATAGCGATAGCCCATATGAGAAACTCCCAGAACCAAAATTTTAGGTTTTTTGTTTGACCAGTGTCCAAGATATGGGTCATTGAACATTGCCCCAAACTGCCTGATTTATGCCAACCAGCCAATGGTTAAACTGCTGTATCTCAACTCCTATTGTACCTAGAAACAAAAGTAAAATACCAAATAAAGGCTATTTGAAAGTTCTTTCTGAATAAAGCATCTAGAAATAGTTATTTTTATTAACCAGACAAATATGAGCATATATAATCTAGTAACCCTCAAATAGGTCATTTTGTCCAAACAGAATTTTATGTGCTTTTATCCATACAAAGCTCTCATTGTTTCAAACAACTGGTGAAAATTTCAGAGTGGGATCTCCAAGGTTTTTTTGTTTGAATTTGTCAATGATTTGTTTGAATGACTACCCATGGTACTTGGACATGTCCCACTACATACCACAAGTGGTATACCACTTGATGCACAGAAAAGTAACTGTAGTGCTGTAGTCATAAATAATCTTTTAAGTCGTAAGAATTATAATTTCAATTGTCAGTTTTTAAAGGAATTAAAAAGACTCCATGTAAAGGGTAATTTATTCTTGGTTAAATTTTCAAATCTGGGATTCATTTTTTTTTCTTACCAGATATTGGTTATTCATTTTAAAATTTAATAAATCTAGAGGAAGAATTAAGTTTTGTCTATGGAATGATTGACCATTTCAGGTAAACAAAAATTTTCCAAATATTTCTACAAATTGGCTTATCCACTAACAAGGTTTTAAAGATATGCAAATACATTTCCTAAATTTTAAAAAACAAACATTGATAGGGCTCAAAATTCTACTCGAATAACAGGAATTGCGTTTTCAGAACTAAAGGCAGAGAAAAAGCAACTAGTAACTGAAAATTAAGGTAAAATGTTGTTTTGTCAAAATTTCAATAGGTATAGACCTGTCATGTAGACAAATTTCAGGGCCCTCTAGAGGGAGAAGGAGCGGAGATGGGTACTTTAAAATACCTTCCCAGAGCATTCTTTAGCCTGTAGACCCATCCCCGAAAGTTTCATTTTCCTAGCCCAAACCCTTTCTGAGATAGCAAGAAGTCGATTAACTAGAATTTTACCTTATTTATGATAAAGTTATGCCCAGTTGACCACCCACTTTGAAAAAAGGAGGTTTTGTAATTTATTTTAATAAGAAAGTTCTGGCTTCTAAAATAGAGTTACCTGTACTTGGGAGGGGGGGTTGGGTACAAAAGGATTTTTTCATGGGTGGGGGTCAAAAATAAATTAAAGAATACATCAAAAATTTATTTATATCAGTCATTCTCAAAGTGTCATTCATTAAGTCTGTTAATATCTTAACAATCTGGGTTTCCTTCGAATTTCCTGTTATTTGCTATAAACATTTTCAAAGAGTTCATGGTAACAAACTGTAAGTAAGGAGCGACCCTGCTCAATAGTTACCAAACCTTTAATAAGTTTATTCTTACCCATGAAAGGTTATGAGCCTGAGAAAATTTACCTGATTTTCGAAAAAAGGGGTTAACACTCTAAAAGTCACGGAACCTTAATTAAAATTCCACTATCATATTCAATGTATCAGAGAACCCTACTGTGGAGGTTTCAAGCTTGTATCTGCAAAAATGTGAAATTTTATGTTTTTGTCAGAAGTATGATCATGGATTTGTGTTTTTCTTTAGGTGTAATCGCATAGACCCTTTGGTCGTAAAATATAGGAAGAGGGCCCACTCGAAAGGAAACTAGAAGTTCTTGTGCCTCTTTTTAAGAAGCGCTCTCTCTCTCTCCCCTCCTTTTTCTCAAAATCGTCTGATAGCCATATGCATTTTGATAGAATTTTAAGATAGCCATTTTGTTCAGCATGGCCAAAAGGCTGAATAACTATGCCTTTGGAGATATCACAACCCCCCCCCCCACAGCCCATGGGAAAAGGTCCTAAAGTAACAAAACTTCCCCATTGTTTACCTAGAGTATTTGTTATTGGGAAGTATGCACACATTTTTTTAGTTGGGGTGGGGGTCGACTTTTTTTGCTTGTGGGATTTTCCATGGGAATGATTTGCTCTGTGGAGGGAAGTTTCCAGGAGGTTAATTTTTTGGGGGAAATGCAACACTGGAGGATTTTGCCGCAATTCCTCTACGAAATACTTCTTATGTCTTGCCCTCTCTTTGCCGACTCAATTTTACCCATGGAGATGTTAAGGGTAATGGTTTGGGGTAAAGTTTCACTGCTATTGAATTGTCTAGAGAATAAATCCTTGGGGAGGAGGACTTTTCCTTGGATGTATTGCCAGATTTCCTGACATTTGGCTATTTAAAAAACGATTTTAAAAAATCAGTTTTTTTATTAATAATAATATAAGGAGCAACAATGAAATTGAAAATGAATAGAAATTATTAAGTATATAAGGGGGGTTGCTCCTCCTCAACACCTCGCTCTTAACGCTAAAGTTTGAATTCTGTCCCAATTCTTTAAGAACGATTCCTGAAAAAAAATGTGTTCGTTCAATTAGAAGGATAAGAAGTTTTTAAAAGTACTAAATAGCTTTAGAGTAAAGTGCAAAGTGCTGAGGAGAAGCAACCCTTCTTATATACGTTATAATTTCTGGTCGTGTGAAGCTTTAATGATGCTCCTTACTTCCTCTCTTTTTCAGTTGAAGAAACTTATTTTTTTTTCAATTAAATTTCTTTAAGGATAAAATTTAAGACAGATTTTACACCATATGTTGATTGCTATGCCATCTCGAAATCCTGGTAACAGACCTTGAAGAAGGCCTAGTGAATGTTAAAGGTGAACAAATACCAATAATGCTAGAGGCCCACTGACTTGATAAGTCAAATGAAGCTGGAACTATACTGAGTAAAAGTGTCCTGTATATTTTGCGTATCTTGTTATTTATGGAAATGTAATGTCTGTCTTGAGGAAAACTAACGCCCATCCTGTAGCTCTGAGCCTAATTAGGCCTTTTGCAAAGAGATCATAATTCATTAGACAAAAAAGCATGTCCCAAGTACCTGGAAAGACAGTAAGTTTTAAAAATTGCCCAAAAATAAAACCTACTATTTGGTATAGTTGTAAAATCATACAGCCCTTCTCTCAGGGAAAATATTACCACTTTAAAGAAAAGCACTGAGACTCCACCAAGGAAATGGGCCCCTAGTACAATTAGTGCACTGCAACGAAGATTTTCGACAAGCAGTATGGCATCTCCATTGACTGACTCTAAATCACTTATGGCCTATGTAAGTTTCACCCCTTGAGGAGTAAGAAACTCCTCAAAAAAAGCAACAAAACTAGTATGTAATTTCAAGCTCAAGAAATGGACGTTTTCCCTTCGTCACACGTAATACCCATTGCCGAAATATTCGCCTGTGCTTATTTCATTGTCCAAGCTAATTCAGTACCCGACTTCAGTCATCTTTATCTCCCAAACACAAAAATGGATTACACAAGCTCTAGAGATATTTAATTTTCCACTTATGCACGCTATATTTTCATATTTAAACCCATTATGAAATTCCTAGATCATTGAAAATAGCCATTGTTAACCCCATCCTTAAGCCTTACCAGCCTGAAAATAATATTCAATCCTAGAAACCAATTTCAGTGGCAACAACACTAGGTGAAATCCTGGAGCAACATACTTTAGCTAGGGTTGAATTGTGTGTGGAAATAAACGATCTCTATCTCTTTGAACAAACAAGATTCAGAAAGAAACGCTGCTCACAGGACAATATTGGTTGCCTAGAGCATGATATATCCAACTCCTTTAAACATGGAAATGCAACCATTGCCATTCTCTTTGATCGGGTTGATGCCTATGGTAGTGTCATTCACAAATTGCAGGAGCCTGGAACACCCTATTAGAGAAGACCTAACCCAAGGATCAATTTTAGTCCACCTCTATTTCATCTATATTTATTATTCATATCTGAGCTTCAACTAAAATACATCGTTTGGGCTTTATGCAGACGGCCTAGTAATATGGAAGGCAGAAAGAAATGTCCTTGAATTAGTCAAAGATCTTCAACGAGATATTAATATAATCTCATGCTGTTCAGAAGCATTACGTTTATCTATCTCCACTTTCAAAACCAAAGCGACGCTATATACTAGGCAAAAACATGCATCCATACCAAATATTGCTTTGAATATTACTCCTTACTCATGAGTTTTTTTTCAAATTAAGAAGGCTGGATCACATCAAATCACTCAGGAGTAATATAATCCAGAAAGTGACTTTTTTAAAACAGCTTGCTATTTCCAAGTGGGCTTCATCGCCTGAAACAATGATAGATTTTTACAAAGTTTATAATAGAGTAGAGACGGAATGTGACATCCATCTATTAGCGTTTTTTATAATTGTTCCACACATGTTTGACACACTGGTGTCATTGCAAAGCTTCTGAAAATTAAAACAATTTGTTGTTGTTGTTTCGCAAATAAACTATGTACTTTTTCAGGGGATAGGAGACAGTTCCAGGTATTTCAAAAGTGATTTAGAATAAATTTTATATCAATACACAGCAAGTTCTTAGTATCGTCAGAATTGTTCAAATATCTTCAGTATGGAATAAGTAAAATCACAAATAGATTCAGTACAATTTACTTTTTTCAGAGGAGGAAAGAGGTTTCACTATTTAATAAGCGACACGTAATAATTTTTTTCAGAAAAGTGACCCAGGAACTCAATTTTTTTAATTAAAAGGCTCAATTTTCGGGCTCAGCCAGAATACATGGTAATATTGGTCAACGAATTCAACTTTTTAATTTCCTAGCATACTCACAAATATATTTTGTGAATTCAGCTTTTTTTATGGTGGTGAGGGTCTAGTCGTTTCATAAACTATATAAAATATGTTCTCAAAAATCCGTAATATGTTCAAAAATCCGAAAAAAACAAAATCAAAGCTTACTTTTGCGAGGCTAGAATTCTATTTGTCAGCTTATAATTTTATTCTATATAAACTTATTTACAGCCTACAAATTCTTATTTCTTAAATCTACGCCTGAAAAGTTCAACCAAT